>NC_073413.1:10248957-10318957 GCF_028641065.1 Leucoraja erinaceus
TTAAGTGTTTGGACACGCTAGAGGCAGGAAACGTGTTCCCGAAGTTGGGGGAGTCCAGAACCAGGGGCCACACAGTTTAAGAATAAGGAGTAAGCCATTTAGAACGGAGATAAGGAAACACTTTTTCACCCAGAGAGTTGTGAGTCTGTGGAATTCTCTGCCTCAGAGGGCGGTGGAGGCCGGTTCTTTCAAGAGAGAGCTCGATATGGTTCTTAAAGATAACGGAGTCAGGGGATATGGGGAGAAGGCAGGAACGGGGTACTGATTGGGGATGATCAGCCATGATCACATTGAATGGCGGTGCTGGCTCGAAAGGCCGAATCTTGGGCTACTCCTGCACCTATTGTCTATTGTCTGTAAATTAGTAGCCTGGACAATGCCAACACGTGTGACTTTCCCATTGTGTTTTCTTGTTCAAGCTGTGCCGAGGCGATTCTTGAAGCCGATCCGGAGCAGGCCCATAGTGCAGACACTCATCATGGGGGAACTCCTCTTCATTGGGTCAAAAAAGCCGAGGTTAGTTTCCTTTTTAAAGCCCTTGCTTACTATCTCTTTAAGAAAGAACTGCAGATGCTGGAAAAATGGAAGGTAGACAAAAATGCTGGAGAAACTCAGCGGGTGAGGCAGCATCTATGGAGCGAAGGAAATAGGTGACGTTTCGGGTCGAGACCCTTCTTCAGACTGATGAAGGGTCTCGACCCGAAACGTCACCTATTCCTTCGCTCCATAGATGCTGCCTCACACGCTGTGTTTCTCCAGCATTTTTGTCTACCTTTGCTAGCTATCTCGCTCATATAAGCTTGGATAGGGCCAAGTGTATTAGCTTTAACTCAATACTGCTTTATAGCAGTGTGTTGCCTTTCAATAATACTTCATTTATTGTGCAAAGGTTTATTTTGTTCTGGGGTTCAATAGTTCTTTATTATCCCAGTAATACAGGGCATTTTTTTTTATAGCAGTGTGTTGCCAATCCCAGATTTCAAGAAATACTTCATTTATTGTGCAAGCGGTTTATTTTGTTCTGCACGGGGGTTCAATAGTTCTCCGGTTTCCTCCCCAGTAATACAGGGACATTGGCTTCAGTAAAAATTGTTTTTTTGCATGCAGTTCAGTAAATTATTTCTGCACACAAGTACAATCCCAGATTGAGTACAAAGTGTATAGAAACGCTGGCACAGTGGGAGTGGCGCAGCGGTAGAGTTGCTGGCTCACAGCGCCCGTGACCCCGGTTCAATCCTGACCACGTCTGCTGTCTGCACGGAGTTTGCACGCTCTCCCTGTGACCGCGTGGGTTTTCTCCAGAGGTTTCCGTTCAAGTTTCCTAAGTGGGACAGGGGCATAAGGCAGCAACTCTACCGCTGTGTTCTTGCGCCCGCCATCGTCAACTACCTCCACCTTCCTCTCCGGTACTCCGGTCTCCGGGGATAAGCAGGGGCCGGGCTCAGCGGCTTCCTTCCACGGGCGGTTTTCCGCAGTGGGCGAGCCCGGCCCTGCCGCGCGGCGTGACGGGTTTTGAGAGCCGCCTTCGCGATTGCAAATTGTTCCGTCGTGGAATAACGGCGTTGTGTTGATGGGACTATTTCAGATGATTCGGCTGCTGATGGACCACGGATGTAGCTTGAACTACCTGAGTAAGACTGGGGAGACGCCCTTGCACATCATGGTGAAACGCGAGCGTTTCGAGTGCGCTTTGGCACTGCTGGTGCACGGGGCCGACACAAACGTAAAGGGACAGAATGGTAATACTCCTCTTCATCTTGCCATGAAGGTCAGTGTTCTCCAATACTTCACTAAATTGCCCATCAGTCAGCAGTCAAAGTCAACTTTATTCGTCCCTTGCACATTACATGCAGTGAACTGAATTTGCCAGCAGCGATACACTTAAAAAGAACACGCAATACACAATACAATTTGACACAAACATGCAAGTGCACGTTAGTTTATAGTCACTAAATGTATTCCTCTTTATCTTTTGTGTGAATGTTGTTTTCTTCAACTAGCCATCCCATTAAAATGTACCGGAAGAATCATAGTGAGGAACTGTGGGGAAGGTTGGGCTGAGATAGTGCGAGCATCGCTATATATGGAAAAGCTTACAGAAGAACTGTGCAGTTAGATTGCCTTTATTTCTAAATCGTCCTGAATTCATTTACATACTGATGACCTTTTCCATTCTTAAAGGCATACGGTCAGAGAGAGATCCACACGGGAACAGGCCATTCAGCCCATGAGGTCCATGTTGACCATCAGCCACCCATTTACACTGATACTACATTGATCCCACTTTATTCTTTCCATCAGTGTCTCCCCACCCCCGCCACCCAGGATCCGTTACTCACCTACACACAGTGGCCAATTAATCTACCAAACCTTTGGGATGTGGGAGGAAACGGGAGCACCCAGGAAAACTCGCACAGTTCACAGGGAAAATAGCCAATACTGGCCGTCAGGACTGAACCCCAGCTGTATGTTGAAACCTTTCAAATTGCTGCCTTGGTCTTCGTCATAGAGCATTGGAAACGAGCCCTTCAGCCCAACTTGCCCACGCCGAACAACATGCTCCATCTGCACCAGTCCCACCTGTTTGTGTGTGGCTCACATCCTTCTAAACCTATCCTATCCATATATACCTGTCCAAACATACCTGCCTCAACTGCCCCCTCCGGCAGTTTGTTCTATAAACCTACCGTCCTATGTTTAAAGAAAGTTGCCCATCAGGTTCCTATTAAATGTTTCTCCCCTTACCTTAAACATATAACCTCTGGTTCTTGACTCCCCAACGCTGGGGAAACACTAGATGTATCCTCTCTATTCCTCTCATGATCTTATACACCTCTAAAAGATCACCCCTCATCCTCCTGTGGTCCAAGGAATAGAGTCCTTGCCTGCTCAACCACTCCTTATAGCTCAGGGCCTTGAATGCTGGCAACACCCTTGTAAATCTTCCCTGCACCCATTCCAGCTTAACAACATCTTTCCCCCACGCGGTGACCAAACCTGCACACAGTTTGCATTAACCAACCTGATCTCCCGGTGGCTCAGCACTTCAACTCCCCCTTCCATTCCAAATCCTGCCTTTCTGTCCTGGGCCACCGCCATTGCCAGAGTGAGGCCCAGCGCAAATTGGAGGAGCAGCACCTCGTATTTCGCTTGGGTAGTTTGCACCCCAGCAGTATGAACATTGACTTCTCCAATTTCAGGTGGTCCTTGCTTTCTCCCTCCTTCTCCTCCCCTTCCCAGCTCTCCCACAGCCCACTGTCTCCACCTCTTCCTTTCTTTTTCCAGCCCCCCCCCAGTCTGAAGAAGGGTCTCGACCCGAAACGTCGCCTATTCATTCTCCATAGATGCTACCTCACCCGCTGAGTTTCTCCAGCATTTTTGTCTGCCTTTGATTTTTCCAGCATCTGCAGTTCTTTCTTCAACACAATACTCTAAATGTCTCTTCACCAATGTCTTGTACAACAGTAATATGACCTCCCAACTTTATGCTAACTTCGAGTAATTGAAAGGCTTTATTTGTCTCTCCAAGAATGTGCCTTAATTGTAACTTGGTTCGCTGAGTTTATAAAGATCTGAGAAAGATAATTGCAATGTTTGCAATTTCTGTAAGAATTCCAATCTGTTATGTAATGCTGCTTGGAATGTATTTTAACCCCGAGGTGCATCAGATAAATGAGACCATCTAGAGTCAATTAGCACAGAAACAGCCCCCGTCTGCCCACTAAGTCTTTGCTAACTATCCCACATTTAATAAAACCAACCCCACACTAATCAAATGCTATTCTCCCCATATTACCATCAGCCCTTCTCGGTTTCAGTCACTCACCTACACACTGGAACAATTTACATTGGCTAATTAAATGCCTAACCTGCACGTCTTTGGGATGTGGGAGGAAACCAGAGTGTCCGGAGAGAAGACATACACAGTCACAGGGGAGGTCATGCAAACTCCACTTAGATGCTGCCTGACCTGCTGAGTTATTCCAGCATTTTGTGCTGCATTCTGTGTTGAAGGGGTCCTGCTGGCTTTTCCCACACAGGTACTATGAGTTCATGCCCTGATTCCATCATCTTGATTTAATATATGTCAGCTCATGCAGCAGGATGTGACCTGATTGAATGGTAAGTTAGACAAAAAGAAGGAATTTGTATGATTTCTCAAAGACTGGTTTAGTTTAGAGATACAGCGTGGAAACAGGCCCTTCGGCCCACCGAGTCCGTGCCGACCAGTGATCCCTGCACACTAGCACTATCCTACACACACTGGGGACAATTTTTTAACATTTATACCAAGCCAATGAACGAACCTACAAACCTGTACGTCTTTGGAGAGTGGCAGGAAAGTGAAGATCTCAGAGGAACCCCACGCAGGTCACATAGAAACATAGACAATAGGTGCAGGAGTAGAGGCCATTCGGCCCTTCGAGCCTGCACCATTCGCCATTCATTATGATCATGGCTGATCATCCAACTCAGTATCCTGTACCTGCCTTCTCTCCACACCCCCTGATCCCTTTAGCCACAAGGGCCACATCTAACTCCCTCTTAAATATAGCCAATGAACTGTGGCCTCAACTACCTTCTGTGGCAAAGAGTTCCAGAGATTCACCACTCACGGTGAGAATGCACAGACAAGTACCCGTAGTCAGGATCAAACTTGGGTCTCTGGCGCTGTAAGGCAGTAGCCACGCCACCATGCCGCCCGTTCTGACTGGGTTGGGCTAAATAGTTGTGAGAATCGGTTTCTCCGTCGTTTGGGCACGTTAATAATATTTACTTTGGAGGGCAAGACTAACCTCCAGCATCTTTGCGGTAAAGAAACCTTACTTCCTGCCACAGGATAGCAATTACTGTTGGTATTGCTGAGACAAAATACCCTTTTGTTTCTGCCGGCAGGGAGGAGCCCGTGGTGATGGCCGCTTATATCCCCATTTCCCAAAAATTCACTTAGTCATGCTGTTTTTGAACATTTTTTGATTGTGGGCATTTCTGACGAGCTCAGCATTTTTGTCTATCTTTAGAGTCATTGAGTCATACAAGCGTGGAAACGGGCACTTCGGCCCAACTTAATCACAGCGGCCAACATGTCCCATCTGCCTGCTTTTGGCCCATATCCCTCTAAACCTGCCCTATCCATGTGCCTGTCTATATGCCTCTGAAACATTGCCTCAACTACCTCCTCCGGCAGCTCGTTCCATACACCCACCCACCACCCTTTGTATGAAAGAGTTACCCCTCAAGTTCCTTTTGAATCTTCCCTTTCCCCCCCACCTCACCATAAACCTATGGTCTTAAACGTGTTTAAGGAGGAACTGCAGATGCTGGAAAATCGAAGATAGACAAAAATGCTGGAGAAACTTAGCGGGTGAGGCAGCATCTATGGAGTGAAGGAAATAGGAAACCCTTCTTCAGACCTTAAACTTGTGGTCACCTTAAATTAATGTTTTATGTTTTATGTTTTATTCCCAATTGTTTACTGTATGTCATTGTGTGAAGCACCAAAGCAAATTCCTTGTATGTGTACATACTTTGGCCAATAAACTTATTCATTCATTAATGAATTCACCTGGATCTTCTATCCGTATTTCACACATTTTTGTCTCACAGCTCCAGTCTTTCCATCTGTGGACTTTGTTTTATTTTGGAGTATTTTTACTGGGGGACACCGAGTGAAAGCTGAGCTGGAATTCCTTTTTAAACCGTTCAGACCGACTAATACATAAAGCTTTTTGAAATGTACATTTTAAAAATGACTGAAATAGCTTTCTGTTGTTGCAGCTTGACAACTTGGATCTCATCAAGGCTCTGATTGTCTTTGGTGCTGATGTGAAATCCCCCAATGACTTTGGAGAGACACCTGGCTTAATTGCTGCACGGCACAGTAAAGGTGGGAACGTCCATTGCGTTGGAAGAATTGTGAATAGATGCTGGTTTAAACCGAAGATCGACACAAAGTGCTGGAGCAACTCGGCGGGGACAGGCAGCATCTCTGGAGAGAAGGAATGGGTAACGTTTCGGGTCGAGACCCTTCTTCAGGCTGAGCCCTGTCTCAGTCTGAAGATGCGTCTCGACCAGAAACATCACCCATTCCCACGATCCAAAGATGCTACCTGTCCCGCTGAGTTACTCCAGCATTTTGTGTCTATCTTTGGGAATATCCATTCAATGTCAAGGCTTACCTTGGGAAGAAAAAATGGTATCAGCGAACGTAAAGCATTGAGTCATTGAATATAAAGGCATGTGTTAATTGAAGGTAATAGGACATGTATATTTGGTTAAAAGTCACATGTTTAATGAATGTATGATCGTTGAACCATAACTCGACTGTTTAAAGACTTTGATGAAACATTGTTCCTCTACAAACCGATAGACCTGAAAATAACAATGAACAGGGACCTATAAACCTAACAATGGGAAGAAAGCAGGAAAAGGGTACTGATTTTGTATGATCAGCCATGATCATATTGAATGGCGGTGCCGGCTCGAAGGGCTGAATGGCCTACTCCTACGTTTCTGTCCTAACTCGCAGTTTCCGCATAAAAGAAGTATAGAATTCACTTCTTCAGCAAACATTGTTAATAGCCTTGCTACTAATGTTGGTACACTGCTTTCCAGCTTCAGGAATAGACATTGGAGCCTCTTTTGGATCGTATGTGTAGCGTCCCAGTGATTTCCAACTTCTTCCGATCCCTATCAACTGTCCATGTAATCAGTGGATATTTCTTTTTGTATGGATACAGCGAGGAAGTCGGCTCCTTTGCCCAGCGAGTCTGGGTCGACCAGCGATCGCCCTGCTCACCAGCACTATCCAACGCACCAGGGGCAATGTACAATTTGCAGACGCCAATGAACCAACAAACCGGGAACAAAGGAGGACCCGGTGTGGGGGGACTGGGGGGGGGGGGTGAATACAAAGGCGGACTTGGCGCAGAATACTTTGTGACTTTGTTGGTGCCCTTTATGTGTTGACTATTGGCATACCTTGGGAACGCAAGCAAAGAATTTCACTGGGACAATAAAGCATTCATTCATTCATTCATTCACACCTGTTTGTGGATTAATTGACTTCTGTAAATTGTCCCTGGTGTGTGTAGGATAGTGCTAGTGTACGGGGTGATCGCTAGTCAGCGCGGACTCGGTGGGCCGAAGGGCCTGTTTCCGCGCTCTATCTCTAAAGCCTAAAGAGCGGATTTCTAGGCCACTCCTCCTGTACTTATAGTGCATGTTTGTTCTAACCAAATCAAGTGAATGTGCATGAATTGGCCCATTCTGATTGAAACCAAAGTTGTAAATGTTTCGAATGTAGTGAGAATGTAGAACTTGTCCCAATGTGAATTAAATTGATCCAACAAATCTGCTCAAAGATTCAGGCAGCATCTTTAGAAAACGTGGATAGGTGACGTTTTTGGACAGGAGCCTTTCTTCCAACTTGCCTGAAATTGCCCAGGTATCAGTATGAAGAAGGATCCATAACCCGAAAACACAAAACGCATGTCTGTCTGATTTGCAATAAAGAGGTTGAAAATGATTATCTCAAACTGAATCGGTTTGGCCTTTATAGTTTTTAGATGTATTGGTCAGCACGCAACAAAAAGCTTTTCACCTTTGTACCTCGGTACACGTGACAATGAACTGAGCTGAACTATGTAGTGCGTAAAGATGCATTAATAACAAATAACCTTTAACAGTTCAACCTGCATGTGGTAAATGTGTTTTATTTTGGATTGGATTGGATTGATGATAATGCCTTGTGTATTACTTGCCTGGTACTAACTGTTTGATGCCCTCAAAGGCAATAACCGGAAGGTGATGCTGAACCTACTGTATAGTATAGGTGTTGAATGCTGTTACCCGCCTTCTGATCCCCCCACTTCGCCATCTAGACAGCCAGCAAGACCAGCTCCTGTGAGAGGCAACACTGGATTAGGTAACCCCGGCTATTGACTTTGTTCTGTTGCGACTTTCCTTTTTGTCTTCGGGGCCTGTCCCACTTACGCGATTTTTTTTCGGCGACCTATCAGCACCGTCACAATCGCAGCAGGTCATTGAATGTTGAAAATCCAGCGGCGACTAGAAAAGGTACGGCTCTTTGGGCGACTACTCTCGACCGAAAACTTTCAACGTTGAAAATCCAACAGCGACCAGAAGTAGGTAAAAATCAGCGGGTGCGGCAGCATCTAGGAAGCAAAGGATCTATTCCTTCGCTCCATAGATGCTGCCGCACCTGCTGAGTTTCTCCAGCAATTTTGTCTACCTTCGATTTTTCAAGATCTGCAGTTCCTTCTTGAAAGTAAAAATCTTTGGGCGGCTGCTTGCGAACATACAGGCGTCACGTGTCGACATATCGCGGGGTGACACCTGTATGGTCGTTAGTAGTCGCCCAAAGAGTCGTACCTTTTTCTGGGCTCTGCTGGATTTTAAACATGTTGAAAATTTCCGCCGATCTGCTGCGACCACGACGGGTGCTGGCAGTCGCCGAAAAAGTGGCGTAAGTGGGACAGGCCCTTACACCTGAATCTCTCCTGCTTTGCGGTGGTGGAGCTAGGGGAAGGGTTGTGAGACGCAAAATCTTTCCCTTTCTGAAATGCTTTCCTATCCAGCCGAAAAAATGTTCGCAAAACAAGATCCTCTGCAACTTTGTCGTTCCACTTTCTCGTTCCCAAGTCTGCTTTTAATTTGTTTTAGAATCGCTTTGATGTTTATTCAAAGCAAAAAGTGAGATAGAGTACATATGGACGGTAAACCTCAAGTCAAGTTGGTGGTAAAATGGGCTATAAGGAGGTGAAGATCGGACAGCACGATGGCGCAGCGGTAGAGTTGCTGCCTTACAGCGCCAGAGACCTGGGTTCCATCCTGACCACGGGTGCTTGTCTGTATGGAGTTCGTTGATAAGATTTGTGATTAGTGCAGGTGTCAGGGGTTATGGGGAGAAAGCAGGAGAATGGGGTTCAGAGCGGAAACATCCTTTCCACATCCAGCTTTGATCCTTAAACCAAACCAGAAGAAAGTGCATGGAGAGGTCTGGCCGTGACACGTGTGGGTTTTCTCCTACTGTAATGGCTCAAGTTCACAAATGACTCTTGCGGGGGAAAAAAAGTCATTGCAGGTAACATGTTAATGCAACTCCACCCCACAAAACATGGCTGGCACTCAACTCCGCTACATGGCTGGTCCAGTTTCCTCACCCAATCCAAAGACATGCAGGGTTTGTAGGTTAATTGGCTTGGTGTAATTGTAAATTGTCCCTCGTGTGTAGTGTGCGGGGATCGCTGGTCGGCACGGACTAGGTGGGCTGAAGGGCCCGTTTCCGCGCTGTATCTCTAAACCAAACTAAACTAGAAGGCATGGCTCTAAGGTGAGTGGGTGATGTGCGGGGTAAGTTTTTGTCTTTGCACAGAGAGTGGTGGGGGCAGTTTTGTTAAAAATAACTGCACCACAAGTTGACTAGAGCTACTACCCTTTGTCTGCCTCCCCATAAACACAAGTAGAACAGCAGTCACAGGCACTGCAAAGTCATCGTTTATGAAACCATCTGTTTTACCAAGTGCCGGATAGATGCCAGTGTGGTTACCACATATTTGTCTGAAATGCCAGCTACAATTGGCAAGTTCTGCATCGTCCTCTTAGTCAAGGGTGGAGCACAGCTACACACAAACAAAATGCCTTCACTATTACACCAAGATAATTGTCCTGGAGAAACATCAAATAACAGGGAACTATTTGTTTCAGCCAGACCTCTCCATGCGCTTTCTTCTGGCTTGGTTTATGGGCCAAAGATGGATGTGGAAAGGATGTGGTTCTGGACTCCCCCAACTGGGAACATTTATCCTGCATCTAGCTTGTCCAGCCCTTTTATAATTTTATACGTTTCTATAAGAAACCCACTCATCCTTCTAAACTCCAGTGAATACAAGCTTAGTCTTTTCAATCTTTCCTCACATGACATCCCGGGGATTATCCTAGTGAACCTACGTTGCACTGCCTCAAAAGCTAATAGACACAAAGTGCTGGAATAACTCGTCCCTACTATGTAGGATAGTCCTAGTGTAGGGGGTGATCGCGGATCTTCGGGCCGAAGGGCCTGTTTCCACGCTCTCTCCAAAGTCCAGAATAAACTGGTGGTAGTATCTTAATAAACCTGGCTTGTTAATGGGCCTGTCCCACTTACGCAACTTTTTCAGCGACTGCCGGCACCCGTCATAGGTCGTTGCAGGTCGCCGAAAATATTCAACATGTTGAAAATCCAGCGGCAACCAGAAAGACGCCACGCCCCTTTGGGCGACTGAGGCGAAGACTCACGACCGTACAGGCGACACCCTGGCGACATGTCGTGGGGTACATGAAGCCTGTATGGCCGTGAGTAGTCGCCCTAAGAGTCGTACCTTGTTCTGGTCGCCGCTGGATTTTCAACATGTTGAAAATTTTTGGCAACCTGCACCAACCTATGATGGGCGGGTAATCGCGTAAGTGGTACAGACCCATAAGTGCCAGCCATGTTGTGTGGGGTGGAGTTGCATTAACATGTTGCCTGCAATGACTCTCCCCCCCTCCCCCCAGAGTCATTTGTGAACTTGAGCCATTACAGTAGGAAAGGAAGCAATTCAATCCATTGAGTCTGTGTTAACTCTGCAAACGCAGCCCGCTCATTTCTGTTCCGCCCTTTGTTTTTTCTGACTGTCTTCATGCTCACTGGAGATGGGCACAAAATGCTGGAGTAGCTCAGCGGGCCAGGCAGCATGTCTGGAGAATCGGAATAGGTGGCGTTTCGGGTCGAGACCCTTCATCAGACCCGAAACGTCACCTATTTTTGCTCGGTGGTGCTGCCTGACCCGCTGAGTTACTCCAGCATTTTGTATCTATCTTCGGTGTAAGCCGGCATCTGCAGTTCCTTCCTACACATTTCACGCTCACTGGGATATCTTCCCAGTTTTCCAATTTTCCAATTCCAATTCAAATTCAGAAACCAGAGTGTTGAAACTGGAGATTCAAGGAATTGCAGATGCTGGAATCTTCCGCAGAGCGCAAAGTGCTGGAGTAACTCAGCAAGTTGACCCGCTGAGTTATCCCAGCACTCTGTGTTTTACTTTAGAGTGGAACTTGTTTTCATTTGGCCTCTCAACTACTAACCCAATAACAAACTTCTCTCTGGTTCTCTTTCCTGCTAATCAAATAACACAGTTTTAAAACTGGAAAGTGGTGAAGGAGTTTTTCCCCCCAGTAAACAAGTGAAGGAGTCGAATAGAACTAAAGAGTACTTTCTGCTTTCAGGATATGATGACATTGTAGGGATTGCCACTGTGCTGGGGTCTTTAACCAAGGGCTTGGACTTTCCAGATGCTAATGGCGACAGATATCGAAGGTGAGAAAGCAAAATATGCGTCTAATCAAACCCCACTGTTATTGAGTGATACACAAATAGACCCTTCGGCCCAACTTGCCCACACCAACCAACATGTCCAATCTACACTAGTCCCACCTGCCCGCGTTTGGCCCATATCCTTCCAAACCTGTCCTATCCATGTAGGTGGCGGGTGTTTGGGATGAGAAAACCCACGCAGGTCACGGGGAGAACGTACAAACGCCGTACAGACAAGCACCCGCAGTCAGGATCGAACCAGGCTGGCTGGCTCGAATGGCCTACTCCTGCATCTATTGTCTATTGTCTACTGTCTATAAGCCGGGTCTCTGGCGCTGTGAGGCAGCAACTCTATCTCTGCATAGCCGTGCCCTTGTGTAAACCAGCATCTGCTGTTCCTGGCTTCTACACTTAGTGGGATTGTGTCTATTTCCAGATATGATCGCTTGCTGTGCCTGGACGGAGGAGGGATCCGAGGTCTGGTCCTGATTCAGCTGCTGATCGCCATTGAGCAGGTAGCGGGGCAGCCCATTCGCGAGCTCTTCGACTGGGTATCAGGCACCAGTACTGGGGGCATCCTGGCTCTCGCCATTGTACACGGTGAGTGACCTGTGGAACCTGGGGACAATTTCACAACTTACCAAAGCCAATTAACCGACAAACCTGCACGTCTTTTGAGTGTGGGAGGAAACCGAAGATCTCGGAGAAAACCCATGCGGGTCACGGGGTGAACGTACAAACTCCACACAGACAGCACCCATAGTCAGGGTGGAACCCGGGTCTCTGGCGCTGTGAGGCAGCGACTCTACCGCTGTGCCGCCCGCGTTCATAGTACTCATTAAAAAGAAGAATCAGTTTAACTTGTATTCACGCTGCCTATTTCCTAATCCTTTAGGCTTTATTTTGATTTTTCAATTAAAATAAATATTAATAATAAATGCAGTGTCAGCAGATTCCAAGCTTTAGGTTTAAGCAAATTATTATCAAGAGCCTTCTTCAGACTGAGAGTTGGGGGAGAGAGAGACACAGAGATGTATTTAAGGCTCGAAGGGCCAGAGATAATTTCTATGTTTCTATGTGAAAATGAGAAACATTGAAAATAGGTGCAGGAGTGGAGGCCATTCGGCCCTTCGAGCCTGCACCGCCATTCAATATGATCATGGCTGATCATCCAACTCGGTATCCTGTACCTGCCTTCTCTCCATACCCCCTGATCCCTCCCAGAGCCACAAGGGTCACATCTAACTCCCTCTTAAATGAGACATCAAAAGAAAGCTCCTTCTTGTCGAGTCCACATACAAGATTAGAAGTTGTTCAGCCAGAGCTAAACAAACTTCTCGGCATCTGCATACAATGGTGTCTGCCTTGTGGTTTCTTGTGCGTGGTGGTAGAACGATTGGTGGAAACAAGGCCGTGACGTGAACGCTCTTTCCTTGACCCCATCAAAAGAGATGAGGTTCAAGGGAACTGTAAGCTAAACTAAGATTGCTCGCCGTTACTGCTGTGATGTGGCTTTCATCATGGAATAAACCTTTCCTCCCTCTTGTAGGAAAACCCATGCAATACCTGCGCTGTCTCTACTTCCGTATGAAAGACAAGGTCTTTAAAGGATCCAGACCATTCTCATCCATTCCACTCGAGGAGTTTTTAAAGAAGGAATTTGGGGAGAATACCAGGATGACAGATGTGTTAAAACCCAAGTAAGTTGATAGATTTCTCTGTTGAGACGGTAAATAAACCTTGCGACCTCTTTGTGGAAAAAGTGAGCCGCAGATGCTGGTTTACGCTAAAGGACACAGAGTGCTGGAGCAACTCAACGGGTAAGGCAGCGTCTTTGGAGAACATGGGTAGGTGACTTATCGGGGTCAGGACCCTGAAGAAGGACCCTCACTCTTCCATTTGTCCAGAAGTGCTTCCTGGCCCGCTGAGTTAAGGGCCTGCCCACTTTCACCACCCAATTCACGACCTCTGCCGAGTTTGCCCTTGACTCGTACTCGCAGCATGGTCGTCACGAGGTCGTAGGAGGTCGGGGCACGTCGTGATGCTGGGCGTAGGTACTCGTGGCATCAAGTAGGTCGGGGCGTTTTTGGAAAAATGTCCACGAGTAAAAAAGGTCGGGAATTAGGTCGTGAAAGTGGGACAGGCCCTCAACTCATAAAGACTTGACTTGACTAGAATTAGGCCATTCGGCCCATCAAGTCTACTCTGCCATTCAATCATGGCTGATCTATCTCTCCCTCCTAACCCCATTCTCCTGCGTAGGTGTACGGGTGTGGGGTGCGCATGTGTTTGTGCGCGGGTGTTTATGCGCGTGTGTACGGGCGTGTGCGCGGGTGTGCGTATGCGCGTGTGTGTGCGTATGTGTGTGTGTGTGTGTGTGTGTGTGTGTACACACACTGGGCCTTTTCCTCGTTAATTATATTGTATTTTCAGTGCACCGTGTTTACATATTCTGTTGTGCTTTGTTCCATCTGGGGCGCGTGTCAATGAAACACTGGTGACTCTTGTCTCTGTGTGTTCCTTGCCGCTTCCACCACTGACAGAGTGATGGTGACCGGAACCCTGGCCGACCGGCATCCTGGCGAGCTTCACCTCTTCCGTAACTACGACCCTCCGGAGTTGCTGCACGACCCGCCCTTCATGCCCACTGCAGAGTTCCAGCCTCGCACCCAGCCCAAAGGTACGGCTCGAAGGGCCGAATGGCCTACTCCTGCACCTAGTTTCTATGTTTCTATGGGCATCTGCTACACTGCCTGTCTACGTTTAATTCGCTGATCAAAAGAAGATTCTCTAACCTCAAGTAACCCTTGCTTTCCCTCCCTCTCTCTCCATCCCTCCCCCTTCCCAGTTCTCCCACCAGTACGACTGTTTCACTTCCTCTTTTCTCGCCCATCTTGTTGCAAATGTTTTCCTCGCTGTCATCGTCCGTACTGAATAGGACGCGAGCTTCCGGTGACAATCAGTTGAAGCTATCGCTTGTCGCAGTAGATGATGGTGGTAGCAGAAATAGTTCAGGATACTTCCAGTTTCCAGCCCCACGACGTGGAAGCTTCTGCTATAGGGACACTGTTCCCCTGATTACATTTGATCATATTCTGTCTGAAGAAGAGTCTGAACCTGAAACATCACCATTCCTTCTCTCCAGGTGCTCTGGTTCAAAGACGTGCAGGTTTGTAGGCTAATTGTAAATTGTCCCTAGTGTGTGTAGGATAGTGTTAGTGTATGAGTCGATGAAGGGCCTGTTTCCACGCTAAATCTCTAAAGTCTATAGATTAAGTTTAGTTTAGAGATGGTGTGGAAACAGGCCCTTCAGCCCACCAAGTTCGTGCCGACCATAGATCCCCGCACATTAACACCATTTACACCAAGCCAATTAACCTACAAACCTCTACATCTTTGGAGTGTGGGAGGAAACCGCAGATCTCGGAGAAAACCCACGCAGGTCACTGGGAGAGCGTACAACTTCCGTACAGACAGCACCCGCAGTTGGGATGGAACCCAGGTCTCTGGCGCTGTGAGGCAGCAACTCTACCGCTGCACCACCGTGCCGGCTTCCATTCTCCCATAAACAGTGGCAAAAGCTGGCGGGCTTCCCAGATGCTGGAATATTGTTCCCTGAGCTGCAACAATTAAAATTGCAGTCGGTGCCACAGATAGGTTTCTTTTAAACGTATGAAGAAAAAAATGGTGTGCGTGTGTTTATTTTTAAATGCACAATCCCAGATGTAAGACTGTCTAAGAATGTGTGCTGCAATGGAGATGGAATTTCCTTCGGCTTTGGTTTAGGAATGCACAACATGTTAGAAATGTTGTCAGCAGACTGACTGTTTTCTTATTCATTTTATAAGACGAGAGGCAAAGTTTAAAGGAGAAAACGTGATAATAGTCGGTGTCTTGACCAAGGTGCCGGGTTAGGGGTGGTGGAGTCAGACAGGATAGTTGTGCTTAAGAGCCTCTTAGATAGGCACATGGACATGCATAGAATGGACAAGGCACAAACTCCGTACAGATAGCACCCGTAGTCGGGATCGAACCCGGGTCTCTGGCGATGTAGCGACACCATAGAACCTTATTTACCCCAGGAGGGAAATTGGTCTGCCAACAATCATAAAACACAAAATATGTGAAACATGAAATTAAAGTGATGGGTGGAAGGGTTGGGGACGTGCAATGATTGGGGAGGGGGGTGGGGGTGGGGCTAGATCGGGTTTGATCCTGACTTCGGGCACTGTCCGTCTGGAGTTTGCACGTTCTCCCTGTGTCCACACTGTGGGGTTTTCTCCAGGTGCTCCGGTTTCCTCCCACATCCCAAAGACGTGCGGGGTTGAAGGTTAATCGGCCCTCTGTACATTGCACACAGTGTGTCGAGAGTGGGGGTGAAAGGGGCGCCCCAACCTGTCGGTGAAAGGTCGGAGACTTTAGAATGAGTAGCTTATAAACTTAGAGAGGCGTATTAGATTAGATTAGATTAGACTTTATTAATCCCCTTATTCAGGGGAAATTCAGATGTCCTTGCAGCACACTAATAAAAATACAACATAGTATTCATGAAGAAATTCAACACCAAACATAAAACATCCCCCCACAGTGATCCCCACTGTGGGGGAAGGCACAAAGTCCAGTCCCCATCCTCTTGTCCACCCAAAGTCGGGCCTATTGAGGCCTCCACAGTCGCCGCCACGGCGCCCGATGTTCTCGCCGGGTGATGGTACTCCGGCGTCGGGAGAACCCCCAGCGGCTTGAGGTGCCAGGAACGGCCGCTTTCCCACCGGAGCCCGCGGCTTCCAAGCCAAACTGACCGCGCCGGACGGAGCTCCGCACACTGGCGATCTCGGCGAGAGATCCCAGGCTCCGGGATGTAGGTTCAACGTCGCAGCTGGCCGCTCCGCAGAACCGATCTTGATAGTGTCCTCTGTGATGTTCAAAGGAAAGACTCTGAACTCATGAGTATAAGATCATGAGAGGAATAGATCACAGTCTCTTGCCCAAAGTAGGTGAATCGAGGACATAGGTTCAAGGCGAAGGGGAAAAGAGGGGTAACCTTTTCACACAGAGGGTGGTGGGTGTATGGAACGAGCTGCCAGAGGAGGTAGTTGAGGTTGGGACTATCCCAACGTTTAAGAAACAGTTAGACAGGTCCATGGATAGGACAGTTTGGAGGGATAGGGACCAAACGCGGGCAGGTGGGACTAGTGTAGCTGGGATAATAGACCATAGGTTCAGTAGTAGGCCATTCGGCCCTTTGAGCCAGCACCGCCATTGACTGTGATCATGGCTGAACATCCACAATCAGTACCCCGTTCCTGCCTTCCCTCCATATCCCCTGACTCCTCTATCTTTAAGAGCTTGATCTAACTCTCCCTTGAAAAAGGCCATGTTGGCCGGTGTGGGCAAGTTGGGCCGAAGGGCCACGCTGTACCATTCTATGACTCTCTAAACGGCTATTTGAAACCACGATCGGCACAAAAAGCTGGAGTAACTCAGCGGGACAGGCAGCTTGTCTGGAGAGAAGGAATGGGTGACGTTTCGGGCGGAGACCCTTCTCCACACTGATGTTGAATGTGATTTGAAGCCTTTGTCGTTGTCTTTCTTCTAAACAGACCAGCTGGTGTGGCGAGCTGCTCGTTGTAGTGGTGCAGCCCCAACGTACTTCCGTCCCATGGGCAGATTTCTGGATGGGGGGCTTCTCGCAAATAACCCAACACTGGATGCAATGACTGAAATACACGAGTATAATCAGAACCTGAAGAGAAAGGTACGTCTCATTTAGTTTTTAATTCCCTTCTGCTAAAGCCACTGTCTCAAAGCGCCGGCTTTGATCCTTTTTGTTCTGTTTGTTGTCACAGGTACAGTGAAAAACATTTGTTGCCAACAATTAAAATGTGGATTACAGAAATGTCTATTTAAGAGGGAGTTAGATGTGGCCATTGTGGCTAAAGGGATCAGGGGGTATGGAGAGAAGGCAGCTATGCTAGAAAAAACTCCCCGACCTACTTGATGCCACGAGTACATACGACTAGCATCACGGCCTGCTACGACCTACCTACGACCTCGTGACGACCATGCGGCGAGTATGAGTCAAGGGCAAACTCGGCAGAGGTCGTGAATTAAGTTGGGACAGTGGGACAGGCCCTTAAGTGTGCGGGGATCGCTGGTTGGCGCGGAATTAGTGTGATGTAGATCAGTATAACGTAGACTAGTGTAACGTAATGGAGAGAAGGCAGGTACAGGAAACTGAGTTGGATGATCAGCCATGATCATATTGAATGGAGGTGCAGGCTCGAAGGGCCGAATGGCCTACTCCTGCACCTATTGTCTATGTTTCTATGTTTGAGACCTTACACGTGGAAAAAATTAGACTTGTCTTAATTGACAAATCAGAACTATTTGCTAGAATATGGTCTCCATTTATTGATTTTCTAAAGAGGTAAACTGGTTCAACACGGCACGGAAACTGGACTGAAACTTGAGTTCAGGACTGGATGAATAATTACACCTTACTATCTCCAGAACCGTGTGATTGGTAATATCCTTTGTTTTTACCCTTCCCTCTCCATTAGTTTCTAGTTTGTTTTTCTCTTCTTATTTCTTTCTTTCTCTACAGCTCTATCTTTCAAAAAGTTTAATAAAAAATAGAAGCTTTGTATGTATGTAATTGGTAAACAAATCGTGTTTTGCTATTATATGTAAATGCTTCTAATAAAAATATTAATTTAAAAAAAAAGCTTTTGTTGCGTGCTAACCAGTCAGCGTATAGATTATGCATGATTGCATTCGAGCACCGTGTGTGGATACATGATAGTTACTCCAGCATTTTTGTCCACCATCGATTTTTCCAGCATCTGCAGTTCTTTCTTAAACATCATAAAGGAATAACGTTTAGTGAAAGGTAAAGCCGATCAAAGGTTAGTCCGAGGGTCACCAATGAGGTAGATAGTAGTTCAGCACTGTTCTCTGGTTGTGGTATGATGGTGCAGTTGCCTGATAACAGCTGGGAAGACACTGTCCCTGAATCTGGAGGTGAAGAAGGGTCTCGAGCTGAAGCGTCACCTATTTCCTTCGCTCCATAGATGCTGCCTCACCCGTTGAGTTCCTCCAGCATTTTTGTCTACCTTCGATTTTTCCAGCATCTGCAGCTCTTTCTTAAACACTGAATCTCGTGCTGTGTGTTTTCGCACTTCTGTGCCTTTTGCCCGATGGGAGAGGGTAGGAATTGTGGAGTGTTTCAGCTTTTGAGAGTCTAGAAGTTTATTAAAATTAAAATGTGTTCACTGTGCAGGGCCGAGAAGGTCAGGTGAAGAAACTAGGCATTGTGGTTTCACTTGGAACGGGGAAACCCCCACAGGTGCCTGTGTCCTCTGTTGATGTGTTTCGTCCATCCAACCCTTGGGAGCTGGCCAAGACTGTCTTTGGTGCCCGCGAGCTGGGCAAGATGGTGGTCGACTGTGTGAGTACAAATTATAGAAGCATGCTCACTTTCACCACTCGTTTACATGGACCGTATGTGTATATGTGTGTGTGTATGTGTAATATAGTGTGTACAGTATGTAATAGTGTGTGTGTGTGTGTAATATAGTGTGTACAATATGTAATAGTGTGTATATGTGTGTAATATTGTGTGTACGGTATGTAATAGTGTGTGTGTAATGTGTGTGTACATATGTAATAGTGTGTACAGTGTGTAATAGTGTGTATAGTATGTAATGTGTATATGTGTGTACAATATTGTACAATACAGTATTTATTTGTGTGTCATTTGTGTAATATTGTGTTCAAACGAAAATATGGTTTCTGTGTGTGTACATAAGTGTGTATAAGAAGAAATAGTGTGTGTGTGTGTACACAAACATGTGTCACAGTAGCGAAGCTCCTCCTCGCTGTGTGGTGGCAAATTCTTATGTACAATAGTATACAATAGTGTGTGTGTGTATATAGTGTGTACATTTGAACCCAGTGTGTTCAAACGAATATTGTGTTTGTGCAGTCTATGTAATAGTGTGTGTGTGTAATATAGTGTGTACACTATGTAATAGTGTGTGTGTGTAATATTGTGTGTGTACACTATGTAATAGTGTGTGTGTGTAATATAGTGTGTACAGTATGTAATAGTGTGTGTGTGTACACTATGTAATTGTGTGTAATATTGTGTGTACACTATGTAATAGTGTGTGTGTGTAATATTGTGTGTACAGTATGTAATAGTGTGTGTGTGTGTAATATTGTGCGTATAGTATGTAATATAGTGTGTGTGTAATATAGTGTGTGTGTAATATAGTGTGTGTGTAATACAGTGCGTGTGGGTGTAATATAGTGCGTACAGTATGTAATAGTGTAATGTCTCCATAATTCTAACTGCATTTTTAATGTCTTCATTTTACACTTTTTTTGCCGAGAAATATTGTTTTTTTTTTTTTTGCCCTCGCCCTTCCTTTGCTTCCCCCCCCACACCCCCCCCCAACCCCCCCCCCCCCCCCACCCCACCCCCCCCTCTCCCAAAGCAAGCAACTATTAATGGAACCTTTAACATCTGATCTATAGTGCACTGATTCTGATGGCAGAGCTGTGGACCGAGCCAGGGCTTGGTGTGAAATGGTGGACATTCTATACTTCAGGTACATATTCCATGGAATTAACCAGCTGGCCAATTCACTGTTGAGTTTGATGTTGCTATCCTGCAGTACGTTCTTGAGTTCATAAGTTGTATGGGGCAGAATTAAGCGATACGGCTTTGCAGGACGTCACGAAATAGGAGCATAGAAAGCATATCTTCCTCGATATTAGCAACAGCAAACATTCTGGGATTAAAGGGCCTGTCCCACTTGGGTGTCATTTGCCCGTCATTTATCTATTTATTTCTTTATTTATTTTTAACCTCAGAGTTATTTGATTAGAAGCAATGTACATACATCTTAATCATAATATGCAACATATTACATTTCTTGTACAACTTCTCTTTGCGCGTCATTTATGCGACACCATTTACGTGTCACGATGCACGTATCACGCGTACATGGCACGTGGTGAGGCGTGGTGGTGTAGAATAGAATAGAATAGTTTCTTTATTGTCATTGTAACATGAACCATGTACAACAAAATTTAAAAAATGTCAGCCAGTCAGTGCACCATTCAAACATTTCTAAAAGCTAACGATACATACAAGATAAAATATTAAAAGATAAACTAAAATAAATATAATGAAAATAGCACGCATAAACACCCAACCCTCCATCCTTCTGTCGATTTCACAGTGTACCACAGTCCCTTAGTATGTATCGTCCCTGCGTTCCTTGGCGGCTACATTTAGTGCTTTTATAGCAGTGGGGTAAAAACTGTTTAGGCAGTGACCCAGGATTTTGGGATTCACAAAATCTTTGCGCTTCATCCCAAGGCCATTAACAGTCCGAATAACAGTGTGAGCTGCAGGCAGGCAGTTCAAACCTATTGCCTCTAACCTAGTTGTAATTAATAGGCGATGTTTCGGGTCGAGACCCTTTTTCAGACTGAAGAAGGGTCTCTACCCGAAACGTCGCCTATTCCTTCGCTCCATACTCTAAACTAAATTGAACTAATATTCACAGAACCTCTTCCCATAAAGAACAGAGCAATCTGTTTTAATACCATGAGAAGGGGCCGTATGGATAGAAACATAGACAATAGGTGCAGGAGGAGGCCATTCGGCCCTTCGAGCCAGCACCCCCATTCAATATGATCATGGCTGATCATCCAAAATCAGTACCCCGTTCCTGCTTTCTCCCCATATCCCTTGATTCCATTAGCCCTAAAATCCCTGTCCCACGGTACGAGTTCATTCCAAGAGCTCACCCGAGTTTAATAAAAATTAAACTCGTGATAAGCACGGAGAATGAACGTAGCGGGTACGTCGGAGCTCGGGGACGTCTATTAGCGCTAACGGCAGGTACTTGGGAAGACTCGCTAACGGCAGGTAAGCACGGGAAGACTGGTGAAGATTTTTCAACTCGTTGAAAAATGCCCACAAGAGCCCCGAGTACCGACGAGTGGCCATTACCGTAAATCTCCGAGTTGGAATCAGGGCAAACTCGGGAGAACTCGTGGAATGAACTCGTACTGTGGGACAGGGATTTAGGAGCTAAATCTAACTCTCTCTTGAAATGATGTTCTTGGCTGGGGTTTGATTTGGTTTGTTGTTACTTTCCAGGTTGAACTCTCAGCTGAAGACAGACGTGATGCTGGATGAGATTGACGATGCTATTTTAGTCAACATGTTGTGGGACACTCAAATCTACATCCACCAGGAGAGGGAGAGAATCAAAGAACTTGCCCGCCTTCTGTTAAGTGCTTGATATTTGGGGAATGAAGATCGATTGTTGACTAACTGACTAAAACGTACTCCCATTGTGGCTCGAACTGCCAGAATTCTTTACATTTATTTAATATTTATTCTTTTATTTAACACGCCTGTGATTACAACAAAATAATGGTACCTTGCAGCATCTTAACCCAAGAAAAACACAGAATGCCTTCGAGAGTTTGTGCAAGAAGGAACTGCTGACGCTGGTTTAAACCAAAGATAGGCACAAAAAGCTGGAGTAACTCAGCGGGACGGGCAGCATGTCTGGAGAGAAGGAATGGGTGACGTCTCTCCAGAGATGCTGCCTGTCCCACTGTGTTACTGCAGCTTTTTGTGTCTGCGTTCGAGAGTTTGGTACCTTGCGAAAATGAAGTCAAGAAGATGCTGCTAAATAGTTCTTCTTCTTCTTATGTGTGCCGTGCACAGCCTCTAACAAAACATTTGTTTGTGCATGTCTTGTTGATTGCGTTAGTCGAAACAGGGTGGACCACGGGAAGGTTGCAATCTCCCACCCCTGGTCAATGGATGCTTGATGGAATGCTTCTGGTCAGAGGAAGGCAGATCTGGCTAAAGATCCTCACAAGTATTTATCAAATCAGTTGGAAGCCTTTGAGCTTTTGGAGGGAAGAGAATCCGGGAGCCGTCTGCAGTTGTGTATCAGAGCTGTCAATGGTACATTGTACATGTCCAACATCGAATGTCCGGCACCTCCTTTAATCCACACTCGAAATCCCCCCCTGGAAAATGTGGTGCCGAGGTTGACCTCGTCAGGACTTCCACGGCTGATCGATGGGTCAGTTGCCCCTCTGGCCTGGGCTCCGGAACCCTGGCCTGGCTGGAGCCGGCAGACCCATTCCCACAGCCGACTCCACGGGCCAGTATCTCCCCCCACCCCCAGCTGGAGAAGCAGAACATTCTGGTACCTCTCGGAGGCCGGGACCTCTGTTGCCCCAGCAACACGGATAATCAGAGAACCAAGGGTGGCGGGAAATCAGTGGTGGACCCGTCATTGCATCATCGGTCAGTGTGAGTTTTATAAAATGTCAGGATATATTAAACAGCAATGGTAACGCTGCAGAATGATCTAATATGCCTTGTTATATCTCTCTATTCTCCCCCCCCGTCCTGCTTTGTCCTGCCTCGCCCCCTTCTTCAGCTTTATTCCACGCCCCCCCCCCCCCTCAATCAGTCTAAAGGAGGGTCTAGACCCATAACGCCACCTAACCCTGTTCCCCAGAGAACTAACAACCTTCCTTATGTTTTGTAAAGTATCTGAATGTTTGCCGTTCATTTTGTCGTGTTCTATGAAGGCTGCGGATAAATGCTGCTTCACTAAGTCTCTGGAAGAGCTACAGACAAACTGTGCCTTTTGGTCAGCAAAGTATTTCAATTTAAACCATGTAAAGAGGGCAGTTAAAGCTGGAAATACGGCCACTGTCGACTTGTTCATGAAACATGTACTAATATTGTACGATGTGATTTGATTAAATAAATTAACCCATCTAAATGGATTTAATTCAGTTGGTTGGGCTGGACCAGAAGAAGGGGAATTGTGTCTTCATGGAAGCGTAATAATTTATATAAGATGACCACCCTCATCTCATCTCATTCACCTCTGGCACCAAGTTATAGGAAAGATGTCGCCGAGCTTAGGTGAGAAAAAACATTTTCACCCAGAGAGTTGTGAATTTGTGGAATTCCCTGCCACAGAGGGCAGTGGAGGCTAAGTCACTGGATGTATTTAAGAGAGAGTTAGATACAGCTCTAGGGGCTAGTGGAGTCGAGGGATATTGGGAAAAGGCAGGCACGGGTTATTGATTGGGGACGATCAGCCATGATCACAATGAATGGTGGTGCTGGCTCGAAGGGCCGAATGGCCTCCTCCTCCACCTATTTTCTATGTTTCTATGAGCTGGAATGGATGCAGAGAGGATTTACGAGGATGTTGCCAGGACTAGAGGGAGTGAACTCCAGGGAGAGGTTGGGGCAGGCTGGGACTCTATTCCTTGGAGCGCAGGAGGATGAGCGGAGATCTTAATATTGGTGTACAAAATCATGAGAGGAATAGATCGGGTAGACGCGCAGAGTCTCTTGCCCAGAGTAGGTGAATCGGGGACCAGAGGACTTGGGTTTAAGGTGAAGGGGAAAAGATTTACTATGCGTCTGAGGGGTAATTTTTTTTCAGAGGGTGGTGGGTGTATGGAACGAGCTGCCAGAGGAGGTAGTTGAGGCTGGGACTATCCCGAAATGTAAGAAAAAGCTATGGGCCTTCCCACTTAGGCGATTTTTTTAGGCACCTACAGATGACAAGTTTGTCGCCACATGTTCGCCAGGTGTAGTCTCTCCTCAGTCGCACAAAAAGTCATAGCGTCTTCCTGGTCGCAGCTAAATTTTCGACATGTTGAAACATTTTCAGCCACAGTGGGTTTGACGCCAATGAGCCCAGCTCGACTTCTCCTGACGTAGGTGCTGTCCTGTCCTAGGTTGTCATGTGTCCCTGTATAGGACAATGAAATTCTTGCTTTGCTTCAGCACAACATAACATAGTAGGCATTGACTACAAAACAGATCAGTGTGTCCATATACCATGCTATAAATATATACACACATGAATAAATAAACTGGTAAAGTGCAAATAACAGAAAATGGGTTATTAATTAGGTCCACTGGGTTATTAGGTAGGTACATGGATAGGACAGGTTTGTAGAGAAATGGACTTATCCTGGAAAATTTCACTCCATAGCTACCCCATGAGAGGTTTGCCATTTCTGTACAAATGTTATCTTCCCAATGAGAGGCCAAGTTCACTATTATTCACCGTTCTTTGCACCGACCAGCGATCCCCGCACACTATCCTACACACACTAGGCACAGTTTAACATTTCTACTGACGCCAATTAATCTATAAACCTGGACGTCTTTGTACCTGGACATTCTGCTTACAATCCAGTAAAATGAGACTACAGATAAGCACAAGTGTAGATAAGTTCAAAAGTCCACTGATTGTAGTGTAGGAATCGTAGACTTCAGTAGACTGATTAGCACGCAACAAAAAATTTTACGAGCACGGTGGCACAGCGGTAGAGTTGCTGCCTTACAGCGAATGCAGCATTAGGCCGAAGATCGACACTTGAAAGCATCCAGAGAACCTGCCTCCGACCTACAAACCTGCACGTCTTTGGAGTGTGGGAGGAAACCGGATTAAGAATAAGGAGTAAGCCATTTAGAACGGAGACGAGGAAACACTTTTTCTCACAGAGAGTGGTGAGTCTGTGGAATTCTCTGCCTCAGAGGGCGGTGGAGGCCGGTTCTCTGGATGCTTTCAAGAGAGAGCTAGATAGGGCTCTTAAAAATAGCGGAGTCATAGAAACATAGAAACATAGAAAATAGGTGCAGGAGTAGAGGCCATTCGGCCTTTCGAGCCTGCACCGCCATTCAATATGATCATGGCTGATCATCCAACTCAGTATCCCATCCCTGCCTTCTCTCCATATCCCCTGATCCCCTTAGCCGCAAGGGCCACATCTAACTCCCTCTTAAATATAGCCAATGAACTGTGGCCTCAACTACCTTCTGTGGCAGAGAATTCCACAGATTCACCACGCTCTGTGTGAAAAATGTTTATCTCGGGGGATACGGGGAGAAGGCAGGAACGAGGTACTGATTGGGGATGATCAGCCATGATCACATTGAATGGCAGTACTGGCTCTATGCCTACTCCTGCACCTATTGTCTATTGTCTAAAACCCACGCAACTCATGGGGAGAAGGTACAAACTCCGTACAGACAGCACCCGTAGTCAGGATCGAACCCGGGTCTCTACCACTGTGCCACCGCACCGGTAGATAATAGACAGCTGTCTATCCTGTTAAATAGAGGAGAGCCCTAAACACTGGCTTGCCATTTAAATTAAACTCATTCAGAAGGCTATTGCGAAATAAGCAAAGTTTATTATTCTGTAGGCTAGACTGTCTAAACCACTTTATAGCTTTCCTGGACAAATTCCACGGTTATGGCCAGCTGATAACGAGGTGGATGAGTTAGATGTGGATCTCGGGGCTAATGTCAGGGGATATGGGGAGAAAGCAGGAACGGGGTACTAATTCTGGATGATCAGCCATGATCACATTGAATGGCGGTGCAGGCTCGAAGGGCCGAATAGCCTACTCCTGCACCTATTTTCTATGTTTCTATGTTTGAGACCTTACATGTGGAAAAAATTAGACTTGTCTTAATTGACAAATCAGAACTATTTGCTAGAATATGGTTTCTATGATCGTTTGGTCTGGAGTGTTGAGGGGTGCCCTACACACTGGTGGTGCAGCGGTAGAGTTGCGGCCTCACAGCGCCAGAGACCCAGGGTCAATCCCGACTACGGGCGCTGTCTGTACGGAGTTTGCACGTTCTCCCCGTGACCTACGTGGGTTTTCTCCGAGATCTTCGGTTTTCCTCCCACACTCCAAAGACGTGCAGGTGTAGGTTAATTGGCTTGGGTTTGTATACTTGATATATGTGTAAATTGTCCCTAGTGTGTGTAGGATCGTGTTAGTGTGCGGGGATCGCTGATGGGTGCGGACTTGGTGGGCCGAAGGGCCTGTTTCTGCGTTGTATCTCTGAACTAAACTAGTTAACAATTTTTGTTTTTTTACCGAAGCCAATTAACCTCCAAACCTGTACGTCTTTGGAGTGTGGGAGGAAACCGGAGCACCCGGAGAAAACCCACCAGGTCACGGGGAGAACGTGCAAACTCCGTACAGACAGCGCCCGTGGTCAGGATCGAACCCGGGCCTCTGGCGCTGTGGTGCAGGATTGCTCTGTGAGCTAGCATTGACTCAAGGGATTGAATGGTCACCGTCTGTGCTGTATGGAAATATAATTATTTTTATTTTTTTCTGGAATCTATTTGAGTGGCAGTTTTTTGAAGTGTGTGTGTGTGTGTGTGCGTGTGTGCGCAGGTTATTTCTTATAGGTTTACCTGTGACAGGTGTGAATGTGTATCACAGAGTGGGTTAGTGTCTGAAACGGAACAAGGTACTTAGCAAGCGGGGAGTTTTGCTAGACAGCTGTTCAGCTGAGGTTCTGATGAGGTGCGGAGGTTTTGTGGCATTCACTGCCGACACCTAGACATCTCACACTGGGACAAGTCACAGTATATCGGTACTTTCTGCAGACAGTCACAGGAGAGAGAGAGAACGAGACGGGGTGACAGAGAGTGAGACGGGGGGCAGAGAGAGTGAGACTCGGACAGAGAGAGAGGGGGCAGAGAGAGAGAGAGGGGGCAGAGAGAGACGGGGAGAGAGAGACAGAGAGAGAGGGAAAAAGATGAGGAAATAAAATACCTTTGAATCCCACAAATAAAACAGCTATTAAGTATTTAACATCCTTTGCAGTCCCAGCATATTTTTTAGTCTGAAGAACGACATACAGATGGATCCCAATCCAAAACGTTGCTTATCCAAGTTCTCCAGAGATGCTGCCTGACCCGCTGAGTTATTTCAGCACTCTGTGCTTTTTCTTTTTGTAAACCAGCACCTGCAGTTCCTTGTGTTATTCTATTTTATTCTGGCTGGTTACACAGGTAAGTGATCCGGATTGTCTTGAGGGAGGGAGGGAGGGAGGGAGGGGGAGAGGGTGCAAGGATCAGGTTAGTCAGATAAATTATTAACAGTATGATCCTCTGTACATCTGGACTGTCATTGCAGTCTCAACCTCCACACACGCACGGAGTGGGGAAGAGAGGCACATTTGCAAGACTGCTCCTGGCGTTTGTTTGTGCCACCCCCCTCCTCCCCCACCTCTGGACCATGGCTCAAACAACTGACCAAGTCTACTATTCAACTCTGAACACCTACCAGGTAAGGGACGGCACGGGGAGGGGGGGGGTGGGGGGGGGGGGGGGGGTATGTGTGTGCAGCGGTAGAGTTGCTGCCTCACAGCGCCAGGGACCCGGGTTCGATCCTGACTAAGGGTGCTGTCTGTACAGAGTTTGTACCCTCTCCCCGTGACCTGCGTGGGTTTTCCTGGTTGCTCCGGTTTCTTTCACCCAGGGTCAGGGTCAGATGTAGGTTTACAGTGAGAGGGGGAAGGGACATTTTTCCACACAGAGGTGAGTGGACATACAGAACAAGCTGGATGAGGTAGCTGGGGCTACAACTACAACAGCATTTCAAAGCCATTTGGACACGTACATGGATAGGATCGGATAGGTTTAGAAGGATGTGGTCCAAACGTGGGCAGGGAGGACTAGTGTAGATGGGGCATGTTGGCCGGCATGGGCAAGATGGGCCGAAGGGCCGGTGTCCGTGCTGTTTGTGACTCTATATAAGTGTTAGAGCCTGCCTGTGCATTCACTGCAAAGTCAATGAGTGATACTGCATGGAAACAGGCCCTTTGGCCCAACTTGCCCACACCGGCCAACATGTCCCAGCTACAAAGGTAGACAAAAATGCTGGAGAAACTCAGCGGGTGCGGCAGCATCTATGGAGCGAAGGATATAGGCAGTGTTTCGGGCCAAAACCCTTCTTCAGACCCGATATTGGCAACGTTTCGGGCCGAAACCCTTCTTCAGACCTATCCCAGCTACACTAGTCCCACCTGCCCACATTTGGTCTATATCTCTCCAAACCTGTCCTATCCATGTTTAAAAAAAAAAAAAAAATGGCCCTCGGGTTCCTATTTAAACATTTCCCCATCACCTTTTGCCTCAAATTGTGTTTTGAATTGAATTCTGCCTTTACTTTGTGTACTAGTCATGTCTCTACTATTTATTTCATTCCCCTTACATGTTTTTCCTCTACCTGCTAATTTTTTGTAAGGTGTCCTTGAGACTCTTGAAAGGCGCCCATAAATAAAATTTATTATTATTATTATTAAACCTCACCTCACGCGGTTCATGACGCGGATAGATCTACATCCCCGAATACAGATTTGAAAAATTCTCTTTTAAGGGGCCTTCTCTTCTGTTTCTACTTTCCACTTTCTCTCTTCCTTTTTTTATTTTTTATATACACACTTCACGTTTTTCTACTCTCTACCATCTATTTTTCCACTTTTTCCTCTTTCTATTGTTTTCTTTTTCTTGTCCTGCTTACTTCCTTTTATAACATAAAACTAGAGGTTGTACATAGAATGGATTACGGTATTACATAGTTGGCACCTAAAATTAGGTTCCACTGTACTGTTTTGTGCTGTATTAACTTCTAATAAAATAAACAAAAAAAAAAAAAAAAAAAAAACCTCACCTCACATGGTGAAACCCTACCCGCTAAGACTTTTGATGATATTTTCCGACACTTGCCGCTTCCTTAAGTTGCTCAAAGCGTCGCCACTTATTCAGGTAGAATATCAAATTCTGCTCATTAGTTAATTGCTCGTCCCAAACCTATCAGTTTAACAGTTCATCATTTATTAACAGTCCACCCAAGCTGCGTACCTATCCTGTCCTTCACTCATTAATCCATTTTGGACCAACATGGTGCAAAGATGTGGACCTTCCATTTTGTCTGCTCAGTTGGTTGTACAATCAAGTATCCCTCATGGACTCGTACATCGGCGAGACCAGACGCAGACTGGGCCATCGTTTCGCTAAACACCTCCGCTCAGTCCGCCTGGACCTACCTACCTGATCTCCCGGCTGCCAAACACTTAAGTTCTCCTTCCCATTCCCACACTGACTTTTAAGAGGGTTACGTATGGCCCTTGGGCTAGAGGGATCAGGGGATATGGAGAGAAGGCAGGTACATAGAAACATAGAAATTAGGTGCAGGAGTAGGCCATTCGGCCCTTCTAGCCTGCACCGCCATTCAATATGATCATGGCTGATCATCCAACTCAGTGTACCATCCCTGCCTTCTCTCCATACCCCCTGATCCCTTTAGCCACAAGGGCCACATCTAACTCCCTCTTAAATATAGCCAACGAACTGTGGCCTCAACTACCTTCTGTGGCAGAGAATTCCACAGATTCACCACTCTCTGTGTGTGGAAAAAAATTGTTTTTCTCATCTCGGTCCTAAAAGATTTCCCTCTTATCCTTAAACTGTGACCCCTTGTTCTGGACTTGTACAGGATACTGAGTTGGATGATCAGCCATGATCATATTGAATGGCGGCGCAGGCTCGAAGGGCCGAATGGCCTACTCCTAGACCTATTTTCTATGTTTCTGTCCAAGGCCTCCTCCAGTGTCAGAGTGGGGCTAAATGCAAATTGGAGGAACAGCATCTCCTATTTCACTTGGGCAGCTTACAGCCCAGTGGTCAGAATGATGATGTATTTAACTCCAAGTAACACCGGCATTCCCTCTCTCTCTCTCTCCCTCTCTCTCTCTCTCTCTCTCTCTCTCTCTCTCTCTCTCTCTCACACCATCACCCCCCCACCGACGTGTTGGCCAGTATGGGAAAGATGGGCCGAATGGCCTGTTTCCACACTATCACTCTGTGACGTAATGACTGAGGTAGATAGTAGTTCAGCACTGCTCTCTGGTTGTGGTAGCATGGTTCAGTTGCCTGATAACAGCTGGGAAGAAACTGTCCCTGAATCTGGAGGTGTGCGTTCGTTTTCACACTTGCCTGTACCTCTTGCCCGATGGGTGAGGGGAGAAGAGGGAGTGGCCGGGGTGAGACTGGTCCTTGATGATGCTGCTGGCCTTGCCGAGGCAGCGTGAGGTGTAGATGGAGTCGGTTGAAGGGAGGTTGGTTTGTGTGATGGTCTGGGCTGCCTGCGTCCACAATTCGCTGCAATTTCTTGCGGTCTTGGCGCGGTTGGAAGAGCGGCTACCTCACAGCGCCGGAGACCCCCGGTTCGATCCTGACCTCGGGCGTGGAGTTTGCCGAATGGCCTAATTCTGTTCCTATCACATATGAACTTATGAATGGCGTGTGGCAATGGGCAGGGGCGGGAGCCTGTCGTTGTAACGTTATCAATAGCGTTCTCCTTGTGTCTCAAATTCAAATACCCTTTACTACGGGACCAATGCAGTTTGCTTGGGTTAACTGAAGGCCCCGAAGTGTTTAAGAAAGAACTGCAGATGCTGGAACAATCGAAAGTAGACAAAAATGCTGGAGGAACTCAGCGGGTGAGGCAGCATCTATGGAGAGAAGGAATAGGCAACATTTCGGGTCGAGACCCTTCTTCAGACTGATGTTGGGGGTGGGGGGGGGGGGTGGATACGTGGGAAAAAGAAAGGAAGAGGCAGAGACAGTGGGCTGTGGGAGAGCTGGGAAGGGGAGGGGAAAGAGGGAGAAAGTAGGGACTACCTGAAATTGGAGAAGCCAATGTTCATACCACTGGGGTGTAAGCTGCCCAAGCGAAATATGAGGTGCTGTTCCTCCAGTTTGCGCTGGGCCTCACTCTGACAGTGGAGGAGGCCCAGGACTGAAAGGTCAGATTCGGAATGGGAGGGGGAGTTGAAGTGCTGGACCACTGGGAGAGTTGAATAAGGTAGACAAAAATGCTGGAGAAACTCAGCGGGTGCAGCAGCATCTATGGAGCGAAGGAAATAGGCGACGTTTCGGGCCGAAACCCTTCTTCAGATTGAAGAGTTTAGTTTAGTTTAAAGATAGAGATACAGCGTGAAAACAGGCCCTTCAGCCCACCAAGTCCGTGCCGACCAGCGATCATCCCGTACATTAACACTATCCTATACACCAGGGATAATTTAAAAATCCCGATCCTACCCACACAAGGGATAATTTACATTTATACCAAGCCAATTTGTCTGCAAACCAGCCATCTTTGAAGTGTGGGGGGGAAATCTAAGGCATGGAAACAGGCCATTCGGCCCAGCGAGTCCGTGCCGACCAGCGATCACCCCGTACGCTAGCACCATCCTACACAATAGGGACAATTTACAATTTTATCAAAGCCAATTAACCGACAAACCCGCATGTCTTTGGAGTGTGGGAGGAAACCGGAGCACCCGGGGAAAACCCACGCAGGTCACGGGGAGAAGGTGCAAACTCCGTACAGACAGCACCCGTAGACGGGACGGAACCTGGGTCCCTGGCGCTGGGAGGCAGCAACTCTACCGCTGCGCCACCCTGCCGCTTGGATACAGACTGGTGCTGCCTGCCAGAGTAACCGCGGGCTGGCAGCCATTGGCCCCTGTAACCCAGGCCCTTGTGTTTAATTGCAGAATATCATGGAACACTTCAACCCAGGGCTGCAGAATCTGGTGGTACTGGGAAGCAACTTCGTTAAAGCCTTTAGAAGTAAGTATTGAACTGAGAGTCAGCTGAGACGTTTAAGACTTCTCCCATTTTGATGATTGTTAAGATTGTGAGTGATAACTGAATAGATATATTGAAGTTTGGTAGAGCTTCACGGTCGATCCAGCTCCCAATGCAGCCTAACTTGTGCAACAATCCCTATTTTCCTTCTCTCACTATCCCCCCTCCCTTCCCTGTCCCCACCTGGATATCCCAAATGCACCATATTTCTACTCCCCCCCCCCCCCCCCCTTCCATATACATGTTTATATTCCTTCCTCTAGCTTCACAATTCACTATTCTATCCGTGAATTAACATATACAGTAGATACACTGGACTTTTATCCCCTGTTCTGTATTATGTTTACATATTCTGTTCCCTGCAACGGACTGTTCCAGCCGCTACGGTCAGGCAAACGCCTCCGTTGCCATGCGGTGAGAACGGAGAGGTTGAGAAGGAGTTTCTTCCCAGAGGCAATTCGGACTGTAAACGCCTATCTCACCAGGGACTAACTCTACAGAACGTTTTTCCTTCCATTATTTATTATGTAAAAGAATACGTGTGTTATGATTGTGTTTATAATTTGTTTGGTTGTTTTGTTGATTGTCTTTTGCACAAAAGTCCGCGAGCATTGCCACTTTCATTTCACTGCACATCTCGTATGTGTATGTGACAAATAAACTTGACTTGACTTGACTTGATGCAGCAAGCAACAATTTCATTGTCCTATCTGGGATACATAACGATAAAACTTCTGACTCTAATATTTTACTCTCCCATGTGAAATTCTTTGCTTGCGAACACAAGGTATGTAAATAGTCGCTACATAAAGGGCGGGGACAAAATTACCCCCCCCATTGTTCTCCCACACCCCCCTCCCCCTCTCGGGGGTCCCCACACTCCAGCTCCCCCATTGCTCTCCCCTCCCCCTCTCTCACGCCGGGTACCCCATTGTCCATTGTTCCTCCTCCTTCCTCACCACGTTCCTCCCCCATTTGTTCCTTCCCCCACGTTCTCCCCGTAGCGGCGTCCTCACTTCCACGTGCTCCGTCGGTCTGCGCCGTTATCAGCCACCGCGCCGACCTCTCCGCTGGGTCCCCTCCGTGGCGCTGATCCCGACCCTGGCCCCAGCCGCTGGCTCCATGGACTCTGTTGGCCCCGGGCTCCGACCCACGAGGCTCCAGCCTCGTCCCGCCAGGAGGCATCTTATCTGCTCGTCTCTAACCATTTGTCCACCACTTTTCTTTTCAGTTTAGTTTAGGAGATACAGCGCAGAAACAGGCCCTTCGGCCCCCCGAGTCCGTGCCGACCAGCGATCCCCGCACACTAACACTATCCTACACACACTAGGGACAATTTACACACACACCAAGCCAATTAAGCTACAAACCTGCACGTCTTTAGAGTGTGGGAGGAAACCGAATATCTCGGACAAAACCCAGGCAGGTCACGGGAAGAGCGTGCAAACTCCGTACAGACAGCAATAGACAATGGACAATAGGTGCAGGAGAGTAGCCCTTCGAGGCAACAATGCCATTCAATGTGGTCATGGCTGATCATCCCCAATCAGTACCCCGTTCCTGCCTTCTCCCCATATCCCCTGACTCCGCTATTTTTAAGAGCCCTATCTAGCGCTCTCTTGAAAGCATCCAGAGAACCGGCCTCCACCGCCCCCTGAGGCAGAGAATTCCACAGACTCGCCACTCTCTGTGTGAAAAAGTTTTCCTCGTCTCTGTTCTAAGTGGCTTACTCCTTATTCTTAAACTGTGGCCCCTGGTTCTGGACTCCCCCAACATCTGGAACATGTTTCCTGCCTCTAGCAAAACCCACGGGGGAGAAAGTACAAACTCCGTACAGACAGCACCCGTAGTTGGGATCGAACCCGGGTCGCTGGCGCTGCAAGCGCTCTAAGGCAGCAACTCTACCGCTGCGCCACCGTGCCGCTCTTCTCCAGAGACGCTGCCTGACCCGCTGAGTTACTCCAGCATTTTGTGTCTATAAATAAGCTGATCAAAGGTCACTGAGACCTCGCAAGCCGGAGTTGCTTATCAGAAGATCATGCCAAGGACAGCTGCCTCTTCCAGCAATAAAATCACTCCTTAGCATGGAACAAAGGTCATTGTCACTGCATAAATGCCATTATTTAGTTTAGAGATACAGTGCGGAAACATGTCCTTCGGCCCACCGAGTCCTCACCGACCAGCGATCCCTGCACACTAGCACTATCCCACAAACAATTTGGATGCATATCTTTGTAGTGTCGGAGAAGGGTCTCGACCCGAAACGTCACCCATTCCTTCTCTCCAGAGATGCCGCCTGTCCCGCTGAGTTACACCAGCATTTTGTGTCTTATCTTGAGTGTGGGAGGAAACCCAGAGCTACCACACACGGTCATATGGCAGAACGTACAAATCTCCAAGCCTGTTTCCACGCTGTATCTCTAAACTCCCCCTTCTCCCCTCTCCCGTCGGGCAAGAGGTACAGAAGTGTGAAAACGAACGCACACCTCCAGATTCAGGGACAGTTTCTTCCCAGCTGTTATCGGGCAACTGAACCATCCTACCACAACCAGAGAGCGGTGCTGAACTACTATCTACCTCATTGGTGACCCTCGGACTTAGCTGGCTTTACCTTACACTAAATGTTATCCCTTTGTATTGTAAATGCACAGTAAATGGCTCGATTGTAATCATGTATTGACTTTCAGCTGACTAGATAGCACGGCAGGTGGGAGTGGCGGTGCCTAACGGCAGCGGCTCGACTACAGTCATCTGCCTTTTTTTATTTTTGTCTTGTTAAATGTTTGTCTTGAGTTAGTTTTTATTATTTTTTTAGCTGTGTATGGGTGGGGGGTGGTGTGTGGGAAACCGTTTTAAATCTCTTCCCTGTGCGGGGACCCAACTATTCCCTGTCGGGTCTGGGATGTCGTTGGGCCTAACATCGTGGAGCCGGCGGCGACCTCCAGCCGGGACTAACCTGGGGGCTCCAGTTGCAGAGCCTGCGGAACTGACATCGCGGAGCTGGCCAACTTCGGAGAGGAAAGACTTTGGAGTTCGGAGGCACCGGCCACAGACCCGGTGGGCAGGAACATCGGGAGCTCGCGGGTCCCTCGTGGAAGACCGCTTTTCCGAGCTCCGCAACAGCGACTTCTCCCGCTGGAACCGCGGGTTTAAGGACATGGAGCTGGGGACCTAACATCGCCCGGCGTGGCTTAAACATAGAAACATAGAAATTAGGTGCAGGAGTAGAGGCCATTCGGCCCCTTCGAGCCTGCACCGCCATTCAATATGATCATGGCTGATCATCCAACTCAGTATCCCGTACCTGCCTTCTCTCCATACCCCCTGATCCCCTTAGCCACAAGGGCCACATCTAACTCCCTCTTAAATATAGCCAATGAACTGGCCTCAACTACTACCCTTTGTGGCAGAGAGTTCCAGAGATTCACCACTCTCTGTGCGAAAAAAGTTCTCCTCGTCTCGGTTTTAAAGGATTTCCCCCTTATCCTTAAGCTGTGACCCCTTGTCCTGGACTTCCCCAACATCGGGAACAATCTTCCTGCATCTAGCCTGTCCAACCCCTTAAGAATTTTGTAAGTTTCTATAAGATCCCCTCTCAATCTTCTAAATTCTAGAGAGTATAAACCGAGTCTATCCAGTCTTTCTTCATAAGGCAGTCCTGACATCTCAGGAATCAGTCTGGTGAACCGTCTCTGCACTCCCTCTATGGCAATAATGTCCTTCCTCAGATTTGGAGACCAAAACTGTACGCAATACTCCAGGTGTGGTCTCACCAAGACCCTGTACAACTGCAGGCCTTGGTGAGACGGCCTCAGGATTTACCATCGTTCACCGGGGGCTTTAACATCGGAGCCCCAGTTCGCCTCGACACTGGAGTTGGACTGCTGGACCACGGGAGAAGGAACAAAGGGAAGAGATACAGACTTTGCCTTCCATCACAGTGAGGAGATGTTGGAGACTCACTGTGATGGATGTTTATGTAAACTGTGGGTCTTGGATTGTTTTGTAATGTACAATACTGTAGAAATGATATTTTGTTCAAACCTAGGTTTGAATGACAATAAATAGCATTCTCTTCTCTCTCACACATACACCGGTACTGGTGACAATAAACTAAACTCAAGTTAGACTAAACGAGGAAACTAGACGCTAACGTGTGTGTGTGTCCCTCTCTCTCTCTCTCCAGCATTGACCGGAGCAGCCAACACGTACTTCGTTGCAGTCGGGAAGTTTGGCGAGCAGGCATTGAGGACGTCGACGTCACAGATACTGGGTACGAGACCACCTATCTTATTTTAATTATTATTAATTTATTTTTTTCTTTAGTTTAGGGCGGTTTTGCTTTTTTCTTTTTTTTTTTTTCCTTTTCTTTTTGTCTTTTCATCTTTGTTTTTTTTTACACTTATAAGTTTTCTTTTAAAGATTTAACTATATTTACATAGAGACCGGGAAGTCTATATTCAATGTGTATTTTGACACTGGTCTCATATTTAGGTCAGAAGAAGGGTTTCGGCCCGAAACGTTGCCTATTTCCTTCGCTCCATTGATGCTGCTGCACCCGCTGTGTTTCTCCAGCTTTTTTGTCTACCTTCATATTTAGGTTATACCTGTAATCCTGATCTCTATGTATCAATATTTTTTTAATGTTTAGCATTCTTCTTTTTGCTCTGTTTTTTATGTTTTATTTTTTGTTTTTTTTGGAAAGAAAAACAATAAAAAAGATTTTAAAAGTAAGAGGCCACCTTCACCCTGACTGTGAATAGTGAAGGGCCTGGATAGAGTGGATGTGGAGAGGATGTTTCCACTAGTGGGAAAGTCTAGGACTAGAGGGCACAGCCTCAGAACTAAAGGACGTTCTTCTAGGAAGGAGATGAGGAGGAATGTCTTTAGTCGGAGGGTGGTGAATCTGTGGAATCCTTTGCTACAGAAGGCTGTGGGGACCAAGTCAGTGGATATTTTTAAAGGGAGGGGGGGGGGGGGGGGGGCGGTGAGCAGGCAGGGGCAAAGGTGGCATCTTAAACTGGCATCTTAGAAGTTCAAGTTCAAGAGAGTTTATTGTCATGTGTCCCTGATCGGACAATGAATTCTTGCTTTGCTTCAGCACAACAGAACATAGTCGGCATGAATACAGAACAGATCAGTGTGTCCATATACCATTGTATAAATATATACACACATGAATAAATAACACAGATAAAGTGCAAGTAAACAGATAATGGGCTATTACAGATAATGTTCAGAGTTTTGTTTGAGTTGAGTTCATGGGTTGAGAAGTGAAGGGTTGGGAACTTCTAACCTTTGCATGTTTGACCTGTGAACTGACTTGTTGACCTCTTTTGTTGCCCAGGTCAGATCCTATTACAGATCGCAGACACACAGAGGGAGCTCAACAACGACCTGGAACTAATTGTAGGTACCGCTGCTCACTTCCTGTCACACTTCCCGACTTCACTGATTAATGTCTTTGGAAATTGGGAAAAAATATCTCTGGTTATTGTTGGGGAAAATATGGAACTGCAGGTGCTGGTTTACAGGGGAAAAGAAAGACTCGGTGGGCCGGAGGGCCTGTTTCCGTGCCATATCTTGTTGTTTGTCTTTTGCACAAAAAATCCGCGAGCATTGCCACTTTCATTTCACTGCACATCTCGTGTGTGTATGTGACAAATAAACTTGACTTGACTTGACTTGACTTGATATCTCTAAACTAGACTACCTGTTTAATTTCGCAGTTTCGGAGGTTTAACGATGAGCTGCTGCGTGAAATGGAACGCAATACTCAACTGGACGTGGATTATATAACTGTGAGTACGCACTCCTCATTAGTCTGCTTCAATCTCAGGGAAACAACATGAACCCGGTTCCAGCCGCACCTCGGGTGCTGTCTGTGTGGAGTTTGCACGTTCTCCTTGTGGCTGCCGAAACAGAAACTGATAAATGCACAAAAGGACACAGGGTGCTGGTGTAACTCAGCGGGTCAGGCAGCATCTGTGGGGAACATGGATAGGTGACGTTTCACAGAGTGCTGGAGTAACTCAGCGGGTGCAGCAGCATCTGTGGGGAACATGGATAGGTGACGTTTCACAGAGTGCTGGAGTAACTCAGCGGGTCAGGCAGCATCTCTGGAGGAGAAGGAATTCCTTAATTCCAGCATTTTGTGTCAACCTACAAACCTGTACGTCTTTGGAGTGTGGGCGGAAACCAGAGCACCAGGAGAAACCCACGTGTTTCTCTTCCTTTGCAGAAAAGCAAACATCGCTTCGAAAAGGAGCACAGGGAGAGGACTCAGATGTTGAACGACACAAACACAGAGCTACAGAAGCTGGAGAGGATGAGAAACTCACACACCAGGGACCTGCAGGTGAGCGGAGGCTGCAGATGCTTCAATCCTGAGTGAAAAAATACAAAGTGCTGGAGGAACTCAGCGGGTCAGGCAGCATCTGCGGATTGGAAGAATGATTTTTTCTCAATCCCCTCCCATGAGCCCCCCCAATCCCCACTCTGGAGGAACCCCCCCCCCCCCCCCCCCCCCCCCCTCACCCCTACCCATCCTCACCCCTCCCCTCCCCCCCCCCCACACCCCCTCTTCTCCCCTTCTCACCCCCTTCTCCCAACCTCTCCCCCTCTCCTCTCACCTCCCCACACACCCCCTCTCTCACTTCCCCCTTCCCCCCACTCCTCCCCCCTCTCTCTTCTCCTCTTCTCCTCTCTCCTCCTCTCCTCCTCTCCTCCTCTCCTCCTCTCTCCTCCTCTCCTCCTCTCCTCCTCCCTCTCCTCTCCCCCTCCTCCCCCTCTCCCCCCCTCCCCTCCACCCTCTCTTCCTCTCCCCCTCTCCTCCTCCTCTCCTCCCTCTCCCCTCTCTCCTCTCCTCTCTCCTCCCCCCCCTCCTCCTCCCCTCTCTCCTCCACCCCTCTCCTCCCCCTCCTCTCCTCTCCCCCCTCTCCCCCTCTAGTCCCCCCCCTTCCCCCCTGTCCCTCTTTCACCAGCGATGTACTTGGTGTTTCAGGAGAAGCTCTGCACGCTGGAGTCGGGCATGGAATCATTCCTGAAGAACAGCTACAGACTGGCTGTGGCGGAGGAGAGGCGCCGTTACCGGTTTCTTGTTGAGAACCATTTCCACTTGTCGTACTACTTCCTCCGTTTCTATGGCAAGGTTGGCATCGGTACCTAACTCGAGCGACACATTTTTAATTCCCGTTTCAGTTTAGTTTTATGGCCACGTGTACTGAGGTCCAGAGAAACGTTTTTGTGTAGTTTAGTTTAGTTTAGAGATACAGTGCAGAAATACAAGGAATTTGCCTTGGTGCTCCGCTCGTTGTTGTTTACTGTATGTCGTGTTGTTACATGAGGGCGGAGCACCAAGGCAATTTCCTTGTATGTGTGTGTGTGTGTGTGTACTTGACCAACTAAACTTATTCATTCATTCAAACAGGCCCTTCGGCCCACCGAGTCCGCGCCGACCAGCGATCCCTGCACACTAACACTATCCCACACACACACACTGGGGACAATTTACATTTAGACCAAGCCAATTGACCTACAAACCTGCACGTCTTTGGAGTGTGGGAGGAAACCGAAGACCTCAGAGAAAGTTGGATGATCAGCCATGATCATATTGAATGGCGGTGCAGGCTCGAAGGGCCGAATGGCCTCTACTCCTGCATGCACCTATTTTCTATGTTTCTATGTAAAACCCACGCAGGTCACGGGGAGAACGTGCAACTCCGTACAGACAGCGCCCGTAGTCGGGATCGAACCCGGGTCTCTGGCGCTGCATTCGATGTAAGGCAGCGACTCTACCGCTGCGCCACCGTGTTTGGTCCATATCCCTCTAAACCTTTTCCCACCCCTTCTTCCGTTAACCCTTTCATCTTCATTTCTTCTGCTGTGTTGCAGGCACGAGAGGCCCTCCACAACAAGGTGCCGGGGTGGAGAGAACACACCAGCGCTGCAGCTGATGGCAACGCCTCGGGCAGGTCCAGCCCTCGCCCCCCCAACATGGGCGCACCTCTCAACGTGGTAATGGGAACATCGGAAAGGCTCTCCCTCCCCTCCCCTTCCCTCCCAGACCAATCCCTCCCAGACCAATCCCTCCCAGACCAATCCCTCCCAGACCAATCCCTCCCAGACCAATCCCTCCCAGACCAATCCCCCTGTGATCTGGCCCATCACAACTACTGCAAGGCAACAATGATTGAGTCACAGAGTGATACAGCATGGATACAGGCCCTCTGGCCCAACTTGCCCACACTGGCCAACAAGCCCCAGCTACCCTAGTCCCACCTGCCTGCATTTGACCCATATCCCTCCAAACCTGTCCTGTCCATGTACCTGTCTAACTGTTTCTTAAACATTGGGATAGTCCCTCAACTACCTTCTCCGGCAGCTCGTTCCATGCACCTTTAGATCTTAGATCTTTCCCCCTTCAGCTTAAACCTATGTCCTCTGGTCCTCGATTCCCCTACTCTGGGCAAGAGACTTTTGTTACGTAACAATTCAATGCTGAGAACAAGTGGATTGAGAGCCAAGAATCCTGCAAATTGACCAATTTTCTTCTCCTCTCCCCCTGTCTCCCCCTGTCTCCCCCTGTCTCTCCCCCTCTCTCCCTCTCTCCCCCCCTCTCCCCCCCTCTCTCCCCCTCTCCCCCCCCCTCTCCCCCCCTCTCTCCCCCCCTCCCCCCCTCTCCCCTCTCTCGTCTCCCCACACAGATCGAGGCTGCCAACATCGACACCATCTCAAGACGCAGCTATCTCCCAAGCCCTCAGCCTTCCCGGCGTGAGGTGAATGGAGGCGACCTGTTGCCATTCGCAAACTCTGAGCCGAGCAAACCAGGAGAAAGGAGTCCCTCAATGAGTGAGATATCTCATAACATCCCATCCATGCCTCTCTCCCCTCTCTCCTCTCTCCCCTCCCCTCCCCTCTCCCCTCTCCCCTCTCCCCTCCCTCTCCCTCTCCCTCTCCCTCTCCCTCTCCCCTCCCCCTCTCCCTCTCCCCTCTCCCCCTCCCCCTCCCCCTCCCCTCTCCCCCTCCCCCTCTCCCCTCTCCCCCTCCCTGTCCCTGTCCCTCTCTCTCTCTCTCTCTCTCTCCCCGTCCCCCTCTCCCTCCCCCTCGCCCTCCCCCTCCTTCTCCTCCTTCCCCTCCCCCCCCCCCTCTCCCTCTCCCTCTCCCCTCTCCCTCCTAAATTCCAGAGTGTACAAGCCCAGCTGCTCCATGCTCACAGCATATGACATTCCCGCCTCCCCGGGAATTAACCTTGTAAACCTACGCTAGGCACTCCCTCAATAGCAAGAATGTCCTTCCTCAAATTAGGGGACCAAAACTGCACACAATACTCCAGGTGTGATCTCACTAGGGCTCTGTACAACAGCAGAAGGACCTCTTTGCTCCTATACTCAACTCCTCTTGTTATGTAGGCCAACATGCCATTGGCTTTCTTCACTGCCTGCTGTACCTGCATGCCTGCTTTCAGTGACTGATGAACAAGGACTCCCAGATCCCGTTGTACTTCCCCTTTTCCCAACTTGACGCCATGATCTAGTGACTTATTGGTCATGAATGCTGGCTCTGATTTGTTCCGAGCCAGCCTTGTCCCAGAGTCCCAGCCTGCTCAACCTCTCCCTGTAGCTCGGACCCTCGGAGTCCTGGTTATCTGTCTCCGGTTGTAATGTTGGTTCCATCTCTCCCCAGGACTGGGCTCGGCTGGGGGTCAGTTGCAGGGGCCGCGGGGGGACAGAGTCGTGGGGCTGGCCGGCGCCCGTGTCCAGGCCGTCATCTCCCACGCAGCCGTCCGCAACAAATCCATGCTCAACTTCGAGAAAGGAGATATCGTCACCATATTGGTTCCAGAGGCCAAGAACGGCTGGTTGTTCGGCAAGCTGGAAGGGTCACCAAAGTAGGTCATCACTCGACCGACAAATGATATTTACTTTGTTTCAGAGAGATGTGCGAGTGTGTGTATGTGAGTGTTTGTGTGTGAGTGTGTGTGCGTGTGTGAGTGTGCGTGTGCGTGTGTGTGTGTGTGCGTGTGTGTGTGTGCGTGTGACCTGTGTGAGGGCCACTGTGTGTGCGTGCGTGTGTGTGTGTGTGAGCGTATGTGTGTGTGTGAATGTGTGTGTGTGTGTGTGTGTGTGTGTGTGAGTGTGAGTGAGTGTGTTTGCGAATATGCATGTGTGTGACTGACAAAGTGTGTGTGTGAAGTGTGTGTATATGCGTGTGTGTGTGTGTGTGTTTGAATGAGTGAGTGCGTGTGTGTGTGCGCGTGTGTGTGTGTGAGAGTGTGTGTGTGCGAGTGTGTGTGTGTGTGTGTGCGCTGTGTGAGCGTGTGTGTGAGCGTATGTGTGTGTGAGCGTGTGTGTGTGTGTGAGCGTGTGCGAGTGTGTGTGTGAGAGTGTGAGCGTGTGTGTGTGTGTTTCCCAATGATCAGCACAGCAATTACTACATTTATTTGGTTTAGAGATACAGCGCTGAATCAGGCCCTTCGGCCCACCGAGTCCACGCCGACCAGCGACCCCCGCACACTAACACAATTTACGTTTATACCAAGTTAATTAACCTAAACACCTGCTGGGGTCTGGAGTGTGGGAGTAAACCGGAGCACCCGGTCACGGGGAGAACGTACAAACTCCGTACAGACAGCACCCGTAGTCAGGATGGAACCCGGGTCTCTGGCGCTGTGAGGCAGCAACTCTACCGCTGCGCCACCGTGTCGGAGATGAAGGTGCTTGTAATCTCTGCTTCATTGAATGATGACGCCTTCATGGTTTTTGTTCCCGCAGGCAGGGCTGGTTCCCCCATTCCTTCGTGCAACCTTTTCAGGAAGAGATCCAGACTCACGAGCCGTCACTCAGGTAATTGTGTCACTCAGTATTCAGCGCGTTGATTGTGTTTCAATGCACATTGGTTCCGTTTTAGTTCATTGTCACGTGTACTGAGGTACAGTGAAAAGCTTTTGTTGCACGCCAACCAGTCAGCGGAAAGACAATACATGATTACAATCGAGCCGTCCACTGTGTACAGATACATGACAAGGGAATAACGTTTAGTGCAAGGTAAAGCCAGCAAAGTCCGATCAAGGATAGTCCGAGGGTCACCAATGAGGTAGATAGTAGCTCAGGACCGCTCTCTGGTTGTGGTAGGATGGTTCAGCTGCCTGATAACAGCCGGGAAGAAACTGTCCCTGAATCTGGAGGTGTGCGTTTTGGCACTTCTGTGCCTTTTGCCTGATGGGAGAGGGGAGACGAGACGCAGGAATTGGTTGGAGTTCACAGCTCAGACTGCAACTTGACTGATGGATGAGGCAGGGAAACACAAATGGATGTTTAGTTTGAAGATACCTGTAGACACAAGATGCTGGAGTAACTCAGCGGGACAGGCAGCATCTCTGGAGAGAAGGAATGGGTCGAGTTTCAGGTCGAGTTCCTTCAGTTGAGTTTCTTAGTTTAGTTTAGACATCCAGCGTGGAAACAGGCCCTTCGGCCCACCGAGTCCGTGCCGACCAGCGACCCCCGCACACTAACACTATCCTACACACCCTAGCGACAATTTATAATTTTCACTGTAGCCAATTAACCGGAAAACCTGTATGTCTTTGGAGCGTGGGAGGAAACCGGAGCTCCCGCGGGTCACGGGGAGAACGTGCAAACTCCGCACAGACAGCACCCGTCATCAGGATGGAACCCGGTGAGGCAGCAACTCTACCACTGCGCCACCGTGCTGCCCTTATTCATTGTGAGATCCTTGCTTCTCAGATCACGTGACAGGTTCCCTTTGATTCCATGGTCTGGTTTAGTTTAGTTTAGAGATACAGCACAGAAACAGGCCCTTCGGCCCACCGAGTCCGTGCCGACCAGCGACCCCCGCACACCACCCTATCGTACACACATTAGGGACAATTTACAATTATACCAAACCAATTAAACCACAAACCTGCACGTCTTTGGGTGAAAGAGTTTGTGGCAGCGTGAGAGACCGTTTATGGACACAGAATTGGCACGGGATCTCCGGTTTCCTCCCACACTCCAAAGACGTGCAGGTTTGTAGGTTAATTGGCTTCGGTTTCAAAGGTAAATTGTCCATGGTGTGTGTAGGATAGTGTTAGTGTGCGGGTGTTTGCTGGTCAGCGCGGACCCGGTGGGCCGAAGGGCCTGTTTCTGCGCTGTATCTCCAAACCAAACTAAACATCCATCTGTGTTTTACAGCCACCTCCATCAGACAAGTTGCAGTCTGAGCTGTAAACTTTGACCAATGTCTCTCACAGATTAGATTAGATTAGATTAGATTAGATTAGACTTTATTAACCCCCTTATTCAGGGGAAATTCAGATGTCCTTGCAGCACACTAATAAAAATACAACATAGTATTCAAGAAGAAATTCAACACCAAAACAAAGTCCAGTCCCCATCCTCTTGTCCACCCAAAGTCGGGCCTATTGAGGCCCCCACAGTCGCCACCACGGCGCCCGATGTTCTCGCCGGGTGATGGTACTCCGGCGTCGGGAGAACCCCCAGCGGCTTGGGGTGCCAGGAACGGCCGCCTTCCCACCGGAGCCCGCGGCTTCCAAGCCAAACTGACCGCGCCGGACGGAGCTCCACACACTGGCGATCTCGGCGAGAGATCCCAGGCTCCGGGATGTAGGTTCAGCGCCGCAGCTGGCCGCTCCACACCGCGGCTCCACTGGATGTTCACTTATCGGCGGTCCCAGCATACTGGAGTTCCAGCGCGGCGACCCAGGAAAGGCATCGCCCGCTCCACGACAGCGCTCCAGCGCTGCGCCGCCGCCAAAGCCGATGTTCTGGCCAGGTCCCCTCAGGAAAACGTCGCTCCAGGACCCGCTGGTAGGCCGCAAGGACAGGTCGAAGACGCTGCTCGGAGGAAGGCAACCCCTCCGACCAGGTAGGGACTTGAAAAACAGTTTCCCCCTCCCCCCCACCACCCCCCACACATAAAAAGATTTGGCCCCCTGACTGCACACTCAACGTACTAAAAATAATAAAAAAGAAGGGAAAAAAACGGACAACTGCAGGACAGGCAGCCGTTCAGGACAGCGCCTCCTCCGGGACTGATACGGGGAGTGATATACGCGGAGTGATACGGGGAGTGTGATATACGCGGAGTGATACGCGGAGTGATACGCGGAGTGAGTGATACGGGGAGTGATACGCGGAGTGATATACGGGGAGTGATACGCGGAGTGATATACGGGGAGAGTGATACGCGGAGTGATACGCGGAGTGATATACGGGGAGTGATACGCGGAGTGATATACGGGGAGTGATATACGGAGTGATATACGGTGAGTGATATACGGGGAGTGATATACGGGGAGTGATACGGGGAGTGATACGGGGAGTGATACGCGGGGAGTTACGCGGGGAGTGATACGGGGAGTGATATACGGAGTGATACGCGGAGTGATATACGGGGAGTGATACGGGGAGTGATACGGGGAGTGATATACGGGGAGTGATACGGGCGGAGTGATATACGGGGAGTGATATACGGGGAGTGAGATACGGGGAGTGATATACGGGGAGGATATACGGGGAGTGATACGGGGAGTGATACGGGGAGTGATACGCGGAGTGATATACGGGGAGTGATACGGGGAGTGATATACGGGGAGTGATATACGGGGAGTGATATACGGGGAGTGATATACGGGGAGTGATACGCGGAGAGATATACGGAGAGTGATATACGGGGAGTGATATACGGGGAATGATATACGGGGAGTGATATACGGGGAGTGATACGCGGAGTGATATACGGGGAATGATATACGGGGAGAGATATACGGGGAGTGATACGCGGAGTGATATACGGGGAATGATATACGGGGAGTGATATACGGGGAGTGATATACGGGGAGTGGGGAGTGATACGCGGAGTGATATACGGGGAGTGATATACGGGGAGTGATATACGGGGAGTGATATACGGGGAGTGATACGCGGAGTGATATACGGGGAGTGATATACGGGGAGTGATATACGGGGAGTGATATACGGGGAGTGATACGGGGAATGATACGCAAGAGTGATATACGGGGAGTGATACGGGGAATGATACGCAAGAGTGATACGCAAGAGTGATACACAGAGGACACAGGCCCTTTGGCCCAACTTTCCCCATGGTGTTCTCTCCCCCACGCAGGCCGTTTCCAATGAGGAGTGGACGCAGCACGGAGAACCTGCTGGACCCCAAGCGTTACATGTTGCCGCCGGTGGACTACAGCAACCCTGTGGCCAGCGTGGTCCCCGACCCACCGCCTCTGCCCCACGGCGCCTCCAGGAGTCACAGCCCGGCCCCTCCAGACCTCAGGAGCCGGCGGGGCAGTGCAGTCAGTCTGGCCGTGTCGGAGAGTGGACAAAGCAGGGTGAGTATGGCATCTTACCCGCTGCACCACCCCTGCACCACCCCTGCACCACCCCTGCACCGCCCCGCCAGTTTTACACACATAGAAACATAGAAAGTAGGTGCAGGAGTAGGCCATTCGGCCCCTTTCGAGCCAGCACCGCCATTCAATATGATCATGGCTGATCATCCAGAATCAGTACCCCGTTCCTGCTTTCTCCCCATATCCCTTGATTCCGTTAGCCCTAAGAGCTATATCTAACTCTCTCTTGAAAACATCCAGTGAATCGGCCTCCACTGCCTTCTGAGGCAGAGAAATTCACAGAATCATAAATCTCTGGGTGAAAAAAATTACATCTACAGTAAAACACTATTAAGATGAAATACAGTTCAGAAGAAAGACACAAAAATGCTGGAGTAACTCAGCGGGACAGGCAGCATCTCTGGAGAGAAGGAATGGGTGACGTTTCAGGTTGAGACCCTTCTTCAGACTAGGTCCTGGTTTTGAAATGTAGCCTCTTCTCGTGTTCTTGAGTCTGAAGAAGGGCTCGATATGAAACGTCACCCACTCCTTCTCTCCAGAGATGCTGCCTATCCCGCTGAGTTCAGAGGTGGAGGCCATGTCTCTGGATGCTTTCAAGAGAGAGCTAGACAGAGCTCTTAAAAATAGCAGAGTCTAACTCTCTCTTGAAAGTATCTAGGGAACCGGACTCCACCGCCCTCTGAGGCAGAGAATTCCACAGACTCACCACTCTCTGTGAGAAGAAGTGTTTCCTTCTAAAATGCTTACCCCTTATTCTTAAACTGTGGCCCCTGGTTCTGGACTCCCCCAACATCAGGAACATGTTTCCTGCCTCTAGCGTGACCAAACCCTTAATAATCTTATATGCTTCAATAAGATTCCCTCTCATCCTTCTAAACTCCAGAGTGTACAAGCCCAGCCGCTCCATTCTATCAACATATGCCAGTCCCGCCATCCCGGGAATTAACCTGGTGAACCTACGCTGGGCTCCCTCAATAGCAAGAATGTCCTTCCTCAAATTAGGGGACCAAAACTGCACACAATACTCCAGGTGTGGTCTCACTAGGGCTCTGTACAACTGCTCCATACTCCTATAGTTTAGAGCAAGATGATGCCCAGTTAAGTCTGATGCATGATCACAATCAAGCTGGCTACAGTGTAGATGTACATGATTAAGGGAATAAGATTTAGTGCAAGGTAAAGTCCGATCAAAGTTAGTCCGAGGGTCTCCAGAGTCAGAATGTAATCGGAGGTTTGTGATGTGGTTTCATCTCCTCTCGCTAGCCGGCCAAATTTGCCTCGATTCTCTTGGACACAACTTCGCAGCCAGATTTCTGGTGGCTTCAAGGGAGCAGTTCATTCTGCTAGAGTCCGTAAGATGGCTTCACTTTCACCGTAGCTCTCGGGAACGTTTAACCCTCTCCCATCGACCGTGGGCTCAAATGCCCGTTGTCCCGTTGTCTCACTTGCTGGCCTGACGCAAGGTCGCCTGGCCCTTGTTTTTGGACTTTACCCCAAACACTAACAACAGCTTGGAGACAGACACACACACAAAACGCTGGAGTAACTCAGCGGGACGGGTAGCATCTCTGGAGAGAAGGAATGGGTGACGTTTAGGGGTGGTGGCACAGCGGTAGAGTTGCTGCCTCACAGCGCCAGGGACCCAGGTTCGATCTGTACGGAGTTTGTACACTCTCCCCGTGACCTGCGTGGGTTTTCTCCGGGTGTTCCGGTTTCCTCCCACACTTCAAAGACATGTGGGCTTGTAGGCCAATTGGCTCCGGTAAAAATTGTACATTTTCCCTAGTGTGTGTAGGTAAGTGTAGGTACGTTTTTTTTCTGTACCTGTTCAAACCTCTAGTTTGTTCCGTATTTTAACTTGTTCCACATTCCCCATCAAACCATATGTTCCTCTCTGATGAACACACAATTATTTTTCCCGTCTATATCTCTCATTTCCCTCTCCCCTGACTCTCAGTCTGAAGGGTCTTGACCCGAAACGTCACCTATTTACTCCAGAGATGCTGCCTGACCCGCTGAGTTACTCCAGCATTTTGTGTCTGTCTTCGGTTTAAACCAGCATCTGCAGTTCCACCCCACACACTAACAACAGCTTTCTGTTTTGGCCTTGTCAAAGTAACTGAGGTGACAAAATAACAAAATGGCAGGGTTTGTCGGCACTGGACCTATACTCGCTGGAGTTTAGAAGGATGAGGGGGGACCTCAGTGAAACCTAGGGAGAACGTGCAAAATCCACGCACAATCAGCATCCTTGGTCTGGATTGACAAAAATGCTGGAGAAACTCAGCGGGTGCGGCAGCATCTATGGAGCGAAGGAAATAGGCAACGTTTCGGGATTCCTTCCTGAGTCTGGATTGTCCCTGATGTTTAGCTAAGTTCAGTTTAGTTTTTGTCACCTGTACCGAGGTACAGCGAAAAGCTTTTATTGGTCAGCGGAAAGACAATACATGATTATAATCAATAGCCAATAGACAATAGGTGGAGGAGTAGGCCATTCGGCCCTTTGAGCCAGCACCGCCATTGAATATGATCATGGCTGATCATCCCCAATCAGTACCCCGTTCCTGCCTTCTCCCCATATCCCCTGACTCCACTATTTTTAAGAGCCCTCTCTCTCTCTTGAAAGCATCCAGAGAACCCGCCTCCACCGCCCTCTGAGGCAGAGAATTCCACAGACTCGCCACTCTCTGTGGGGAAAAAGTGTCCGTTCTAAATGGCTTACTCCTTATTCTTAAACTGTGTGTGTGGCCCCTGGTTCTGGACTCCCCCAACATCGGGAACATGTTTCCTGCATCTAGTGTGTCCAAGCCCTTAACAATCTTATATGTTTCAAAGCCGCCCACAGATACATGATAAGGGAAGAACGTTTAGTGCAAGGTAAAGCCAGCAAAGTCTGATCAAGGATAGTCCGAGGGTCACTAAAGAGGTAGATAGCAAATAGATAGTCGCTGTGAGGCAGAAACTCTCCCCGCTGTGCCACCCAAGTGCCTTCTGTACATGTTAGAAAGCTCGGAGCAGTGGCACCAACACACCCTGAAAACCCCATCACTGATTTTGAGAGATCAAAGATCAAATCTATAAAGTATAAAAACCACTGAACTGGCAGCAATTATGGTGTACGAGAGGGTTAATCGGAAGTGCTTTATTTGTGGAGTTTGCATGATTGTTCTACTGGTGAGCAGATCTGGTAGATGTAATGTGCAGGAAGGAACTGCAGATGCTGGTCTAAACCGAAGATAGAAACAAAAATGCTGGAGGAACTCAGCGGGACAGGCAGCAGCATCTCTGGAGAGAAGGAACGGGTGACGTTTTGGGTCGACACCTGTCTTCAGCCTGACCAGAGACATCACCCATTCCTTCTCTCCAGAGATGCTGCTGCCCGTCCCGCTGAGTTACTCCAGCTTTTTGTGTCTACCTCTGGTAGATGTAATATTATCTTCCTCGTGAGTTAAAACACAAAGTGCCGGAGGAAGTCAGCGGGTCAGGCAGCATCTGCGGAGTGAATGTACAAGGCGACGTTTCAGGTGAGGACCTTTCTTCATACCCTACCTGAAGCTTCACCTGTCCATTCCCTCCTGCCTGACCCTCTCCTCCAGTGCCTTGCTCAAGTTCCAATCACCTGCAGTCTCTCCTGTGTCCCTCTCCCCCTCTTAGAGAAGAGTCTGTTGCTCATCTTAAAGATAAAAGTGTTTTACTGAAGATAGATTCAAAATCGGCACGGTGGCGCAGCGGTAGAGCTGCTGCCTCACAGCGCCAGGGACCCGGGTTCGATCCTGACTACGGGTGCTGTCTGTACGGAGTTTGTACGTTCTCCCCGTGACCTGCGTGGGTTTTCTCCGGGTGCTCCGGTTTCCTCCCACTCTCCAAAGACGTGCGGGTTTATAGGTTAATTGACTTCGGTAAAAATTGTACATTTCCCTGTACGATAGTGCGTGCGTGCGGGGATCGCTGGTCTGCACGGACTCAGTGGGCTGAAGGGCCTTTTTCCGCGCTGTATCTTCAAACTTCTTCCTGAGGAGACTGAAGAAGGTCCATCTGTCTCCTCAGATCCTGGTGAACTTCTACCGCTGCACCATCGAGAGCATCCTTACCAACTGCATCACAGTATGGTATGGCAACTGCTCTGTCTCCGACCGGAAGGCATTGCAGAGGGTGGTGAAAATTGCCCAACGCATCACCGGTTCCACGCTCCCCTCCATTGAGTCTGTCCAAAGCAAGCGCTGTCTGCGGAGGGCGCTCAGCATCGCCAAGGACTGCTCCCACCCCAACCATGGACTGTTTACCCTCCTACCATCCGGGAGGCGCTACAGGTCTCTCCGTTGCCGAACCAGCAGGTCGAGGAACAGCTTCTTTCCGGCGGCTGTCACTCTACTCAACAACGTACCTCGGTGACTGCCAATCACCACCCCCCCCCCCCCCCCCCCGGACACTTATTATTATTATTTTTTTTAATTCAAATCGTTTGCTATGTCGCTCTTCAAGGGAGATGCTAAATGCATTTCGTTGTCTCTGTACTGTACACTGACAATGACAATTAAATTGAATCTGAATCTGAATCTGAATCTAAACTAAAATGCCGGTGGAACTCAGCGGGTCAAGCAGCATCTCTGGAGAAAAGGAATAGGTGACGTTTTGGGGTCGGGACACCCCTTCAGACCCTTTTCAACATTGTTTGATGAACAATTGACAAAAACAGTCTGAAGAAAGATTTTGACCCAAAATGTCACCTATTCCTTCTCTCCAGAAATGCTGCCCGACCAGCCGAGTTACTCCAGCATTTTGAGTCTGTCCTTGCTATAAAATCAGCATCTGCAGTTCCTTCCTACGCAAAGTGTTTTACTGAGTTTGGTTCACAAATTTGAAGTGTGACATTTCTGCATGTACATCGGGGACACAAGGAACTGCAGGCGCAGGAATCTTGAGCAAAAAGACACAACATGCTGGAGGAACTCAGCAGGACAGGCAGCGTCTGTGGAGGGAATGGATCGAGGAGCCGAGACGTTGTCTGTCCATTTTCCTGTACAGATGCTGACTGACCCGCAGAGATAGGAAAGTAGAAAATAGGTGCAGGAGTAGGCCATTCGGCCCTTCGTGCCAACACCACCATTCAAAATGATCATGGCTGATCATCCAGAATCAATACCCCATTCCTGCTTTCTCCCCATATCCCTTGATTCCGTTAGCCCCAAGAGCTAAATCCAACTCTCTTGACATAGAAACAGGTGCAGGAGTGCCATTCGGCCCTTCGAGCCTGCACCGCCATTCAATATGATCATGGCTGATCGTCAAACACAGCATCCTGTACCTGCCCTCTCTCCAGACCCCCTGATCCCCTTAGCCACAAGGGCCACATCTAACTCCCTCTTAAATATAGCCAATGAAGTGGCCTCAACTACCCTCTGTGGCAGAGAGTTCCAGAGATTCACCACTCTCTGCGTGAAAAAAGTTCTTCTCATCTCGGTTTTAAAGGATTTCCCCTTTATCCTTAAGCTGTGACCCCTTGTCTTGAAAACATCCAGTGAATCAGCCTGCACTGCCTTCTGTGGCAGAGAATTCCACAGATTCACGACTCTCTGGGTGAAAACGTTTTTCCTCATCTCAGTCCTGAATAGCCGACCCCTTATTCTTAAACTGTGTGTGGCCCCTGGTTCTGGACTCCCCCAACATGGCGAACATTTTTCCTGCATCTAGCCTGTCCAATTCCCTTAAGAATCCTATATTTTTCTACAAGATCCCCTCTCATCCTTCTAAATTCCTGTGAATACAAGCCCAGTCGATCTTCCCTTTCATTAATCAGATCCTCCAGTACTTTGTACTTTCACTCAAGATTCCAGCATCTGCAATTCCTTGTGTCTTCCTCAGTTTTATACATGTATATCTTTCGTTGATCATGAGCCTTGCTGAGAATAGTCTGCCATCCTGTCACTGGTAGAATCTTGCATCACCACCTCAGAGTAGCCTAGGTTCGATCCTGACCTCTGGTCATAGCCTTGTGGAGTTTGCACACTCCTCCTGTGAGCGCTAGGTGTGGGCGCTCCGGTTTCCTCCCACATCCCAAAGACGTGCAAGTTTGTAGGTGAATCGGCCCTCTGTACATTGCCCCTAGTGTGTCGGGAGTGGATGGGAAAGTGGGATAACATAGAACTAGTGTGAACGGGTGATCGATGGTCGGCACGGACTCGGTGGGCCGAAGGGCCTGTTTCCGCCTTGCATCTCTAAAGTAAACCAAGCTCATTTCACGGCTGTGTTTAAGAAGGAACTGCAGATGCTGGAAAAAATCGAAGGTAGACAAAAATGCTGGAGAAACTCAGCGGGTGAGGCAACATCTGTGGAGCGAAGGAATAGGTGACGTTTCGGGTCGAGACCCTTTGGACATAGATGCTGCCTCACCCGCTGAGTTTCTCCAGCATTTTTGTCTAGTTTCAAGGCTGTGATCTCTTTCGATTAGAAGAGAATGGAATGTCAGCAGATGGTGCTATTGCACTGTAATCTCCAGCAAGGACTTGCTACACCGAAGATAGACACTAAATGCTGGAGTAACTCAGCGGGACAGGCAGCATCTCTGGAAACTTACAAAATTCTTAAGGGGTTGGACAGGCTAGATGCAGGAAGATTGTTCCCGATGTTGGGGAAGTCCAGGACAAGGGGTCACACAGTTTAAGGATAAGAGGGAAGTCTTTTAGGACCGAGATGAGAAAATCATTTTTCACACAGAGAGTGATGAATCTGTGGAACTCTCTGCCACAGAAGGTAGTTGAGGCCACACAGTTCATTGGCTATATTTAAGAGGGAGTTAGATGTGGCCCTTGTGGCTAAAGGTGATCAGGGGGTATGGAGAGAAGGCAGGGACGGGATACCGAGTTGGATGATCAGCCATGATCATATTGAATGGCGGTGCAGGCTCGAAGGGCCGAATGGCCTACTCCTGCACCTATTTTCTATGTTTCTATGAATGGGTGATGCATCTGGTCGCGACCCTTATTCAGACGGTGAGTCAGGGAGGGGGTATCGGTGACTCGGGAAAGTCACACATTTGGAGCCCACAATGGTCCATTGTTGGTTGGGGACGAGGTGATAACGAATGGATACAAACGGTGAAATGAGCAAGAGGGCTAGGGTGGGGGAGGGGGGGAATGGAGTGAGAAGGGGATGCAGGGATCACTTGAAGTTAGAGAAGTCAATGTTCATACCGCTGGGATGTAAGCTGCCCAAGCCAAATACGAGGCGCTGTTCCTCCAATTTGCTGCTGGGCCTCACTCTGACAGTGGAGGAGGCCCAGGACAGAAAGGTCAGTGTGGGAATGGGAGGGGTAGTTAAAGTGTCTGGAAACTGGGAGATCAGGGTGGACTGAGCGGAGGTGTTCGGCGACTGTTGGTTCAGCTGGAGGAAAGGAAGGACCTCGTTCTGTCCCGCTGAGTCATTTTGTGTTTACCTTCGGTTTAAAAAAGCATCTGCACTTTCTTCCGACACAAAGAACAATGGAACAATCGCCCGTTCACACTAGTTTGAAGTATTATACTTCTTCTTCTCCTTCTTGTGTATGGCGGGCACAGCCTAAAAGTTGCAGAACAACTTGTTCTATTTGACCTTATTCGATTGTGCAGGTCTGGTTGATTGCATTTGTCAAAACCACCCCGGTATTATTCTCATTGACTAGGTCAACATTTATTGTCCATCACCAATTGCCCCTTGATTTAAATGCCTCTAGATGTTCTCACGGAACAGGTGAAAGTCAAGACACACTTGGATATGGAGAGACACACAATCCTGGGACAGAGTCCTCCCAGTTTTTATATTGTTAACAAACAAAATTTGAGTGTTTCATTTCTCGTTTTCTTTTTAGATCTTTGGCGGGACAGAAAACCAGCACGAACTCTTTCCCAGGTAAGGTTCATTTTTATTCAAACAACTGGACAAGATGTGCAGGGTGATAATAGAAACATAGACAATAGGTACAGGAGGGGGCCATTCGGCCCTTCGAGCCAGCACCGCCATTCATTGTGATCATGGCTGATCGTCCCCTATCAATAACCCGTGCCTGCCTTCTCCCCATACCCCTTGACTCCACTAGCCCCTAGAGCTCTATCCAACTCTCTCTTAAATCCATCCAGTGACTTGGCCTCCACTGCCCTCTGTGGCAGGGAATTCCACAAATTCACAACTCTCTGGGTGAAAAAGTTTTTTCACACCTCTCTGGGTGAAAAAGTTTTTTCGCACCTCAGTCTTAAATGGCCTCCCCTTTATTCTAAGACTGTGTGGCCCCTGGATCTGGACTCGCCCAACATTGGGAACATTTTTCCTGCATCTAGTTTGTCCGGTCCTTTTATAATTTTATATGTTTCTATAAGATGCCCCCTCATCCTTCTAAACTCCAGTAAATACAAGCTTAGTCTTTGTTTTGGTTGATGAAGTCAGCTAGGTTTGGATTAGTTTAGTTCATTGTCACGTGTACTGAGGTACAGCGAAAAAGCTCTTGATGTGTGCTAACCAGTCAGCGGAAAGACAATACATGATTACAGTCGGGCCGTCAACAGTGTACAGATACAGGATAAGGGAATAACGTGAATAATGCTTAGTGCAAGATAAACTCCAGTAAAGTCTCACTAAGTCCAAAGGTCCAAAGGCCTCCACTGAGGTAGATAGTAGTTCAGCGCTGCTCTCTGGTTGTGGTAGGATGGTTCAGTTGCCTGATAACAGCCGGGAAGAAACTGTCCCTGAATCTGGAGGTGTGTGTTTTCACACTTCTGTACCTCTTGCCCGATGGGAGAGGGGAGAAGAGGGAATGGCCGGGGTGAGACTGGTCCTTGATGATGCTGCTGGCCTTGCCGAGGCAGCGTGAGGTGTAGATGGAGTCAGTGGAAGGGAGGTTGGTTTGTGCGATGGTCTGGGCTGCGTCCACAATTCTCTGCAATTTCTTGCGGGTCTTGGATGGAACTGTTCCCGAACCAAGCTGCGATGCATCCCGATAAAATGCTTTCTAGGATGCATCTGTAGAAGTTGGTGACAGTTGTCGGGGGCATGGCCAAACTTCCTTCTGAGGAAGTAGAGGCCTTGATGGGCTTTCTTGACCATTGCTTTAATATAGGCTGAAACTTGAAACTTACTGCATAGTGAAATGGATATGGAGAAGATGTTTCCACTGGTGGGAGAGTCCAGGACTAGAGGTCACAGCCTCAGAATTAAAGGACGTTCCTTTAGGAAGGAAATGAGGAAGAATTTCTTTAGTCAGAGGGTGGTGAATCTGTGGAATTCATTGCCACAGAAGGCTGTGGAGGCCAAATCAATGGGTATTTTTAAGGCAGAGATAGATAGATTATTGATTAGTGCGGGTATTAGGGGTTACGGGGAGAAGGCAGGAGAATGGGGTTAGGAGGGAGAGATTGATTGGCCATGATTGAATGGCACAGTAGACATGATGGGCTGAATGGCCTAATTCTACTCCTATCACTTATCACCTTATGGGCCCTTTTGCTGTTTAAGGTGCTGGAACCAAAGTCCAAATGAAGGCAAAGAGAGGTGAAGTCCTACACCTCATCACCAGGGGGCGACACGGTGGAGTTGCTGCCTCACAGCGCCAGAGTCCCGGGTTCGATCCCGACTACGGGTGAATGGGGTTAGCAGGGTGGAGCAGACGTGATGGGCCGAATGGCCTTATTCTGCTCCCATCGTTTCTAAAGTTGGTGATATGGACTCCTCGAACGGGGAGAGGACGGGAATGGTCGCTAATTCTCTGGCTTTCTGTTTTGCGTCCTTTAGGGGAACCAATCCTTTTGCGACTGTGAAACTGAGGCCGACAGTCACCAACGATCGATCGACGCCGCTTATCCGATAGACGGGGGCGTTAGAAGCGCTGGTCCTGCTGCTCCAGAGAGAGGGAGAGAGCGTGAACCGTGCCATACACGGTGCTGGAGGAACTCTGCGGGTCAGGCGGCATCTGCGGAGGGAAAGGACGGACCATCGTCTCCCGACCCGAAACGTCGCCTGTCCCCCCCCCCCCCCTCCGATGCTGCCGACTTCCTCCAGCACTTTGTGTTTTGTTCCAGATTCCAGCATCTGCAGTTCCCCGTGTCTCCGTGATCAGTGTCATGTTGCCTTTTTACCAATCTTTGGGATTAATGTTGTGTTTAGATCTATCTCAAAGGATAATGGGACGGGCACGGTGGCACAGCGGGTAGTGCTGCTGACTTACAGTGCCAGAGACCCTGGTTCGATCCTGACCACGGGTGCTGTCTGGTCGTTCCCTCTGTGACCCACGTGGGTTTTGCCTGGGGGCCCGGGTTGCCTCCCACACTACAAAGACTTGCGGGTTTGTAGGTTCGTTAGCTTTTGTAAATTGCAATTTGTCCCTTGCATGTAGGATAGTGCTAGTGTGCAGGGCAATCGCTGGGCAGCGCAGACTGAAGGGCCCGTTTCCACGCTGTTTCTCTAAAGTCTACAGTTCTCCTCATACAAGAGTCGTTGGTCGGGGTTGAACCGCGAACTCTGGTGCTGTGAGACAGCGGCTCTACCCGCTACACCACTGGGCTGCACCTCAGAACCCACAGTCATCCACGCCTTCATCTCCTCCCGACTGGACTATTGCAACTCACTTCTCCTTGGCATCTGCTCCACCTACATCAACCGACTCCAACTGGTCCAGAACACAGCCGCCCGACTCATCACCCACACCAAATCCTGGCATCACATCACTCCAGTCCTCAAACAACTTCACTGGCTTCCCATCTCCCACCGGATCACCTACAAAATCCTGATCCTCACCTACAAAGCCCTCCAACATCTGGCCCCCCCATATCTCACTGACCTCCTCTCCCCCTACCAACCCTCACGGTCCCCTCAGATCCACATCAGCCGGTCTCCTCTCCATCCACAAGTCCAACCTCCGCAGTTTTGGGGACAGAGCCTTCTCCAGGGCAGCTCCCAGGCTCTGGAACTCCCTCCCCCAACTGATCCACAATTCCGTGTCCCTCACCATCTTCCAGTCCCGCCTCAAGACCCATCTCTTCACCTCTGCCTATCCTTAGCCCCACGTCCCCCTCCCTTTTCATCTGTGCATTAATTGCCTCGTATTGTGTTTTGTATTGTATTCTGTCTTTACTTTGTGTACTAGTCATGTCTCTACTATTTATTTCATTCCCCTTACATGTTTTTCCTCTACCTGCTAAATTTTTGTAAGGTGTCCTTGAGACTCTTGAAAGGCGCCCAAAAATAAATTTATTATTATTATTATTATTATTATTACACCACTGGGCTGCACCTCAGAACCCACAGTCATCCATGTAGCTGGCTGTGAATTTATTAATTACTAGACCAAGTGCAGACCCGTTGGGTCTGCTCCCCCAAAGCAGCCGTTCCCTCCCCGTAGCCCCCACGGGAGACGTGGTCCTCCAAGCCAAGCCGTTCCCGCAGTCAGCAGTGCGGCTGTTTTTAAATGGCGTCTTTGAGGCGAGATGCAGGCGCCAGCAGCCGTTATGGTCGCTGGCCAGCAGGAGGTGACAAAATGAGTGAGGGGGGGGGGGAAGGAGGATTTTATTAAAAATGTGTACATAAACACGACAAAATTTAATCAGGAGTGGATACTTGGAATGAAAAGTGAAAACTCTACCGAAATGGAAAAAATCTGGGCGTTTGTGGGTCTGGTGTTGGCGTAGCAACGAATCAAAGGCTGGCAACCACAAGTCAGGCAGAAACACAACCATCCAGCAGCCACAGAGTTTTAATCTATAAATAATATAATATAATATTAGATAGATATAGATGATATTATGTGATTAAGAATTTGCAATGATACAAAGAATGTCTTAGAAATGTGATTCCTACTCAGCTATCATTTGCATTTCCATCCAACACTTAGAATAAAGGTTTGCCTGCTGAAACATGTGTTAATGTACAGTGCATTTTGCAATCGAACATGTATGTTTATTTGTGTAGGAAGGAACTGCAGATGCTGGTTTAAACCGAAGATAGACACAAAGTACTGGAGTAACTCAGCAAGTCGGACAACATCTTTGGAGAGAAGGAAGAGGTGACGTTTCGGCTCGAGACCCTTCATCAGACTGAAGGGATGCTGTTTGACCTGCTAAGTTTCTCCAGCTTTTTGTGTTTAAGAAGGAACTGCAGATGCTGGAAAAATCGAAGGTGGATAAAAATGCTGTAGAAACTCAGCGGGTGCAGCAGCATCTATGGAGCGAAGGAATAGGTGACGTTTCGGGTCTCGACCTATTCCTTTGCTCCATAGATGTTGCCTCAATTACTGAGTTTCTCCAGCATTTTTATCTACCTTCCAGCTTATTCTACTAAATATTTTGTATGTTTATTTAGTTTGGTTTAGTTTTGAGATACAGCATGGAAACAGGCCCTTCGGCCCACCGAGTCTGTGCCGCCCGCACACTAACACTATCCCACACACACGGAAGCCAATGAACCTACAAACCTGCATGTCTTTGGAGTGTGGGAGGAAACCGGTGCACCCGGAGAAAACCCACGCAGGTCACGGGGAGAACGTGCAAACTCCGTACAGACAGCGCCTGTAGTCAGGATGAAACCCGGGTCTCCGGCACTGTGAGGCAGCAACTCTACTGCTGCGCCACCGTGCCGCCCCTGGAGATTTAAATCTTTAGATTGGAGAGGATTTAGAATACTGCATATAGATCACTGCAGCATGGGAACAGGCTCTTTGGTCCACAATAACCATGCTGTGATACTAGTCCCACCTGCCCACGTTTGACCCATATCCCTCCAAACCAGTCCTATCCATGTACCTGTCTAACTGTTTCTTAAAAGTTGGGATAGTCCCTGCCTCAACTACCTCCTCTGGCAGCTCGTTCCATACACCCACCACCCTCTGTGTGAAAAAGTTACCCCTCAGATTCCTCTTAAATATTTTCCCCTTCACCTTAAACCCATGTCCTCTGGTCCTCGAATCCCCTACTCTGGGCAAGAGACTCTGTGCATCTACCCGATCTATTCCTCTCATGACCTCTATAAGACCACATTCTACACCCAGCTTTCATAATGCCTGTAACATATAAGGAGTTCTCTGGGATGACTTCATAATGAACTTGGAATGTGGCAAAAGGTTCAAATACAGGAAACGTTAGAACAATCTGCCTGATTCCTGCAGACTTCCTAAGGTATGAGTCTAATCACGGTACAGTTGTACTTCAAACACTTGAGGGGAAGACCATTAGATGTATATCTCACTCAATATTACTTGGTAGTTCTATTGTCTGGTAAGAATGTGATATTCACATGGATTTTTCTGTCGTGTTCACCTCTCTTTTACTTTTGCAAATACCCTGTCGAACAAAAACGGTAGACACAAAAAGCTGGAGTAACTCAGCGGGCCAGGGAGCATCTCTGGAGAGAAGGAATGGGTGACGTTTCAGGTCGAGACCCTTCTAAAAACGTCCACATTTCAATAAGTAGCTAAAGCCATCTCTCGGAAGGAACTGCAGATGCTGGTTTACACCAAAGATAGACACAAAATGCCGGAGTAACTCAGCGGGACAGGCAGCAGCATCTCTGGAGAGAATGAATGGGTGACGGTTCGGGTCTGAGGAAGAAACGTCTGCTTAGCTGCTGCCTGTCCCACTGAGTTACTCCAGCGTTTTGTGTTTACCTGAAGCGACCTCTATCCTTCTATCCCGTCACGATGGAACAGAGCAAAGAGCAGAAACAAGGAACTGCAGATGCTGGTTTACTAAAAAAAAAGACACAAAGTGCTGGAGTTAAGTGTCTGTCTCACTTTCACGACCTATTTCACGACCTTTTTTTACTTGTGGGCATTTTTCGTCGGGGTAGAAAAAACGCCCCGACCGACTCGATGCCACGAGTATCTTCGACTAGCATCACGGCCTACTACGACCTACCTACGACCTATCTACGACCTCGTGACGACCACGCTGCGAGTATGAGTATGCGGCAAAAACGGGAAAGCAGACTATTATCTAAATGGTGGCCGATTGGGAAAGGGGGAGATGCAGCGAGACCTGGTGTCATGGTACACCAGTCATTGAAGGTAGGCATGCAGGTGCAGCAGGCAGTAAAGAAAGCGAATGGTATGTTAGCTTTCATTGCAAAAGGATTTGAGTATAGGAGCAGAGAGGTTCTACTGCAGTTGTATAGGGTCTTGGTGAGACCACACCTGGAGTATTGCGTACAGTTTTGGCCTCCAAATCTGAGGAAGGACATTATTGCCATAGAGGGAGTGCAGAGAAGGTTCACCAGACTGATTCCTGGGATGTCAGGACTGTCTTATGAAGAAAGACTGGATAGACTTGGTTTATACTCTCTAGAATTTAGAAGATTGAGAGGGGATCTTATAGAAACTTACAAAATTCTTAAGGGGTTGGACAGGCTAGATGCCGGAAGATTGTTCCCGATGTTAGGGAAGTCCAGGACAAGGGGTCACAGCTTAAGGATAAGGGGGAAATCCTTTAAAACCGAGATGAGAAGAACCTTTTTCACGCAGAGAGTGGTGAATCTCTGGAACTCTCTGCCACAGAGGGTAGTTGAGGCCAGTTCATTGGCTATATTTAAGAGGGAGTTAGATGTGGCCCTTGTGGCTAAGGGGATCAGGGGGTATAGAGAGAAGGCAGGTACGGGATACTGAGTTGGATGATCAGCCATGATCATATTGAATGGCGGTGCAGGCTCGAAGGGCCGAATGGCCCTACTCGTGCACCTAATTTCTATGTTTCTATGAGTCAAGGGCAAACGCGGCAGAGGTCGTGAATTTGGTCGTGAAAGTGGGACAGGCCCTTAACTCAATCCTACACCCACTAGGGACAATTTACACACACACACCAAGCCAATTAACCTACAAACCTGCACGCCTTTGGAGTGTGGGAGGAAACCGAAGATCTTGGAGAAAATCCACGAGGGTCACGGGGAGAACGTGCAAACTCCGTACAGACAGCACCCGTGTTCAGGATGGGACCTGGGTCTCTGGCGCTGCAAGTGCTGTAAGGCAGCTACTCTACCCGCTGCGCCCTGTTGATGTGAACTCTCTGCTCATTATGCAAGACACCCTTGGAAGCTTGCCATGACACTGATACGGTGTGGCAGGTGTAAGTGAGGTGAATCCAAATGTCAAATTAAAATCTATCGCCTGAGGGCAAAGGATCTGAAGTCACGTACCTTTCACTCTGCGCTTGAATGCTCTTGGATTGAATCGAGCTGTCGACCACACCTCCAGATCCACGGGGAACTTGTGTGGGAAAGAACTGCTGGTTCACACTGAAAGTAGACACAAAAAACTGGCGTAACTCAGCGGGACAGGCAGCGTCTGCGGAGAGAAGGAAAGGGTGAAGTTTCGAGCCGAGACCCTTCTTCAGACTGAGAGTCAGGGGAGAGGGAATCTTTCTGTCCTGGGCCTCCTCCACTGTCAGAGTGAGGCCCCATTCGAATTGAAGGACATTGTGGCTCTATCGAATTATTGAGACACATTGGGGCAGTTTCTTCCCAGCTGTTATCAGGCAACTGAACCATCCTCTATCCAACTTGAGAGCAGTCCTGGACTACTATCTACCTCATTGGAGACCATTGGACTATTTCATTGGACTTTACCTTGCACTACAAGTCATTCCCTTTGTCATGTTTAAGAAAGAACTGCAGATGCTGGAAAAATCGAAGGTGGACAAAAATGTTGGAGGAACTCAGCGGGTGAGGCAGCATCTATGGAGCGAAGGAATAGGTGACGTTTTGGGTCTTGACCCTTCTTCAAACTGATCAGTCTTGACCCGAAACGTCACCTATTCCTTCGCTCCATCGATGCTGCCTCACCCGCTGAGTTTTCCATACATATGATCAGCCTCCATGTCCTTTCCAGTTAATTGTCAAATTAATAAGCAATTGAGTATTGCCCTCAAAGCTTTGCTGAGAGATGTAGAGGATAAAGGGGATGACATATAATAGTGGATGCTACCCGGTCCATCACCGCCTCTGACCTCTCCCCCCCCTCTCCCCATCGAAGGGATCTACAGGAGTCTCTGTCTCAAAATAGAGGCAGCCAGCATCGTCGTAGACCCACGCCACCCTGACCACAGTCTCATCTCTCTGCTACCATGGGGAAAGCCTGAAAACTGTGACATCCAGGGTCAGGAACAGCTTCTTCCCGACAACCATCAAACTATTGAACGCGACAAGCTCCATCGATGAACTACGAACGGCCTTGGTGCATTGAGGACCTCAGGGCTTTGTTTTGTTCATACGGGTCAGTAGACAATACACAATAGGTGCAGGAGGAGGCCATTCGGCCCCTTCGAGCCAGCACCGCCATTCAATGTGATCATGGCTGATCATCCCCAATCAGTACCCCGTTCCTGCCTTCTCCCCATATCCCCTGACTCCGCTATTTTTAAGAGCCCTATCTCTAGCTCTCTCTAGAAAGCATCCAGAGAGAACCTGCCTCCACCACCCTCTGTGAGGCAGAGAATTCCACAGACTCACCACTCTCTGTGAGAAAAAGTGTTTCCTCGTCTCTGTTCTAAATGGCTTACCCCTAATTCTTAAACTGTGGCCCCTGGTTCTGGACTCCCCCAACATCGGGAACATGTTTCCTGCCTCTAGTGTGTCCAAACCCTTAATAATCTTATATGTTTCAATGAGATGCCCTCTCATCCTTCTAAACTCCAGAGTGTACAAGCCCAGCCGCTCCATTCTCTCAGCATATGACAGTCCCGCCATCCCGGGAATTAACCTGGTGAACCTACGCTGGGCTCCCCCAATAGCAAGAATGTCCTTCCTCAAATTAGGGGAGCAAAACTGCACACAATACTCCAGATGTCAGGTTAATGTCAGGGCACCTCCACCAACACCGCCCGCCCTGCTGCAGTCAGGCTGAGAGCTTTTTGCATTGCTGAGAGGCGACGCATTCAGATCTGCAACAGCTGTGGTTTGGAAGCAAACTTGAGTAGGTAACGGCCTCTGTAACGCATCTTCTCCCTGCCCTTGGACTTTATATTTAGTCCGCATTCTCTAGCGCTTCTGTGTTAAAAGCAAAGGTTGATCATGTCCCAAGCAACTCCCCCTCCCCCACGATCAATTCCTGCAAACACAAACAGTCGTGCACTGTCAATAGACACTCACAATAGGTGCAGGAGTAGAGGCCATTCGGCCCTTCGAGGCCAGCACCGCCATTCAATGTGATCATGGCTGATCATCCCCAATCAGTACCCCGTTCCTGCCTTCTCCCCATATCCCCTGACTCCGCTATCTTTAAGAGCCCTATCTAGCTCTCTCTTGAAAGTATCCAGAGAACCGGCCTCCACCGCCCTCTGTGAGGCAGAGAATTCCACAGTTTCCCTGAATGAAACTTGGATTAGTGGATGTATACCAGCTATAAATTGGACAGACTTGAATTGTTTTTGTGGAGGCAGGAACTGCAGGTGCTGGTTTCAACCAAAGATGGACGCTAAAAGCTGGAGTAACTCAACGGGACGGGCAACATCTCTGGAGAGAAGGAATGGGTGGCGTGCAGGTCGAGATGAAGGAGGGTCTCGACCCGAAACGTTACCCATTCCTTCTCTCCAGAGATGCTGCATGTCCCGCTGAGTTACTCCAGCATTTTGTGTCTATCTTCGGTGTAAACTGGCATCTGCAGTTCCTTCCTGAATACCGCACGCCATAGTGGTATTTAAGAGACTTTTGGAGATGGATATGGATATGAATATGGATTATATGTAGGCAGATAGGACTATTGGTGTCATGTCCAGCACAGGCTTTGTGGGCTGAAGGGCCTGTTCCTGTACTGTTCCTTCGTTCTATGTCACCATCTTATCAAAATCTTATCTATACTCCCAAGCCTTTCCTGACATCCACTGAGCGAGGGCTATATGTATATATGTATTGTAGTTTGGTTGTCTGTACTATTCTTATAACAAATCTAAAGCACTTTGGCCAAGGAGAGTTGTTTTTTTAAATGTGCTATATAAATAAATGTGACTTGACTTGACTTGACCAACTGTGGCAATATCGCACACATGGACGAGACCATCTTTTATCTATGAATCTTTTTTAAGTTTCAGTCTTCGAATGGACCTGATCCAGGAATTTCTGATCCCACCCTGGCTGGTTCCCCTGGTGAGCTCCGAGCCCTGGCTCTATCTGTGTGAGATCACATCCAATCCCTGGATATGGAGAGGACTTGTGCTTTTGCTATTCGGCCTGTAAGTATCGCCTTGCCGTGTTAGAGATGCAGCGCGGTAACAGGCCCTTTGGCCCACCCAGTCCGTGCCGGCCAGCGATCCCCGCACACTAACACTATCCTACACACACTAGGGACAATTTACACTCACCACCAGGCCAATTAACCTACAAACCTGCACGTCTTTGGAGTGTGGGAGGAAACCGAAGATCTTGGAGAAAAACCCAGGCAGGTCAAGTCAAGTCAAGTTTATTTGTCACATACACATACGAGATGTGCAGTGAAATGAAAGTGGCAATGTCGTGGATTTTTGTGCAAAAGACAAACAACAAAACAACCAAACAAATTATAAACACATTCATAACACACATATTCTTTTACATAATAAATAATAGAAGGAAAAACGTTCTGTACGTAGGTCACGGGGTGAAGGTACAAACTCCGTACAGACAAGCGTCCGTAGTCGGGACGGAACCCGTGTCTGTGGAGCTGCCGCCAAACCGCGCCGCGCCTCGTGAACCGTTGCTGCCCCTCTCGTTGCAGGTACGTCTGCTGGCCACACAGCACCTTCAAGGAGCTCTACATCCCCGGTCCTTCACCCAGACTCTTCCTCGGATCCATCCCCGACTTCTACCGCAAGGTGAGCCACCTGGCGGGAGGTGAGGAACCGGGAGATCAGGTTGGTTATTGCGGACCGAGCGGAGGCGTTGGGCGAAACCATCGCCAAGCCTTCGCTAGGTCTCACCCAACCAATGTAGAGCAGCTGACACCTAGAGCAGCGGATGCAATAGATGAGGTTGGAGGAGATGCAGGTGAACCTCTGTCGCACCTGGAAAGACTGCTTGGGTCCTTGGATGGAGGTAAAGCCTCGTAGACCAGAACAGGGCAGTAGCGACATGCCGGGAACTTTTACTTGGGTCTCAGTTCAACTTTACAGCAATGATACCTGGATTGTGGGATATATTCCCTGTAAGGAGAAGGTGGACAGACGGAAATTGTTTTTCTCTGGAACGCTGGAGGTGATGGTGAAAGTATAATAGAAGTATATAAGATGATCAGAGGCACAGATAGGGTCGCCAATCTACGGGACATCCCGTATATTGGGCTACATTGGTTTGTCCCGTACGGGACCGCCTTTGTCCCGTATTTGACCGCCACTACTTGGGTCCAGGGGACTGTCGGATCCCGACGTAGTGCATCCCATGGAGTGCAGCAGCAGCGCCTCGCCAGTGGCCCCGTCGGTCGGTTGGGCCAAAACTCCTCAGCTGGCCCGCTGGCCCGCTGGGCTTTGTGTGCAGTCCAGCACCCGGGCCACCCCGGGCCAACTCATTATTCGCCCAGCCACAGCCCAGTTGGTCAACGAATTGTCGTCAGGAAGTTGTCCCGTAGTTTGACCTTTTGTCCCTTATTTGGGAGTGAGGAAGTTGGAGTCCCTAGTAGACAACCGTAATATATTTCCCTGGATGGAAACATCAAATACAAACAGTGTGCAGCTTTAAGGCAGGAGGGGGAAAAGTTTAAAGGAGACATGCGGGGCAAGTTCTTTTTTAATACGGAGGTTTTATTTTTTTTTGTTTAGTTTAGAGATACAGCGCGGAAACAGGGCTTTGGTCCCCGCCGACCAGCGATCCCCGCACACTAACACTGCCCTACACACACTGGGGACAATTTTACATTTAATCCAAGCCAATTAACCTGCAAACCTGCATGTCTTTGTCCAAGTACTAGAATGTTGCCTGGGTTTCAGCAACTAAGTTACAGAGAAAGGTTGAACAAGTTAGGGCTTTATTCTTTGGAGCGCAGAAGGTTAAGGGGGGACTTGATAGAGGTTTTTAAAATGATGAGAGGGATAGACAGAGTTGACGTGGAAAAGCTTTTCCCACTGAGAGTAGGGAAGATTCAAACAAGGGGACATGACATGAGAATTAAGGGACTGAAGTTTAGGGGTAACATGAGGGGGAACTTCTTTACTCAGAGAGTGGTGGCTGTGTGGAATGAGCTTCCAGTGGAAGTGGTGGAGGCAGGTTCGTTTTTATCATTTAAAAATAAATTGGATAGTTATATGGATGGGAAGGGAATGGAGGGTTATGGTCTGAGCGCAGGTATATGGGACTAGGGGAGATTATGTGTTCGGCACGGACTAGAAGGGTCGAGATGGCCTGTTTCCGTGCTGTAATTGTTATATGGTTATATGGTTATATTATAAGTCCGTGCCGACCAGCTTACGCTAACACTATCCTTTACACCAGGAATAATTAAAAAATCCCGCTCCTACCCACACAAGGGATAATTTACATTTATCCCAAGCCAATTTGCCTGCAAACCAGCACGGCTGTGGAGAGTGGGGGGGAAAGTACAGCACGGAAACAGGCCCTTCGGCCCACTGAGTCCGTGCCGACCAGCGATCACCCCACACGCTAGCACCATCCTACACAATAGGGACAATTTACAATTTTATCAAAGTCAATTAACCTACAAACCTGAGGTAGACAAAAATGCTGGAGAAACTCAGCGGGTGCAGCAGCATCTATGGAGCGAAGGAAATAGGCAACGTTTCGGGCTGAAACCCGGAAGGAAATAGGCAACGTTTCGGGCTGAAACCCGGAAGGGTTTCGGGCCGAAACGTTGCCTATTTCCTTCGCTCCATAGTTGCTGCTGCACCCGCTGAGTTTCTCCAGCATTTTTGTGTACCTTCGATTTTCCAGCATCTGCAGTTCCTTCTTAAACAACCTACAAACCTGTATGTCTTTGGAGTGTGGGAGGAAACCAGGGGCACCCGGAGAAAACCCACGCAGGTCACGGGGAGAATGTACATGCCCTGTACAGACAGCACCCGTGGTCAGGATCGAACCCGGGTCTCTGGCCCTGTGAGGCAGCAGCTCTACCGCTGCCCCAAACCTCACGTTATTTTCCTCGTCTCTAGGATATTCACATCGTCGACCTAGAGAGCTACGACACATTTGGAGATATCTGGGGGTAAGGCCATTTGTACATTGGTTACAATAAATGTCTCCTAAACACCTGGAAGGTAGCAGGGTGAAGTTTCCATTCTCCAGTGGGAAATAGTAACTTCAGGATAGGACCTTGGTAGGAACTGCAGTTGTACAGGGCCCTAGTGAGACCACACCTGGAGTATTGTGTGCAGTTTTGGTCCCCTAATTTGAGGAAGGACATTCTTGCTATTGAGGGAGCCCAGCGTAGGTTCACCAGGTTAATTCCCGGGATGGCGGGACTGTCATATGCTGAGAGAATGGAGTAGCTGGGCTTGTACACCCTGGAGTTTAGAAGGATGAGAAGGGATCTCATTGAAATATATAAGATTGTTAAGGGATTGGACACGCTAGAGGCAGGAAACATGTTCCCGATGTTTGGGGGAGTCCAGAACCAGGGGCCACACAGTTTAAGAATAAAGAGTAAGCCATTTAGAACAGAGACGAGGAAACTTTTTCTCACAGCGAGTGGTGAGTCTGTGGAATTCTCTGCCTCAGAGAAAGTGGAGGCAGGTTCTTTGGATACTTTCAAGAGAGAGCTAGATAGGGCTCTTAAAGATAGCGGAGTCAGGGGATATGGGGAGAAGGCAGGAACGAGGTACTGATTGTGGATGATCAGCCATGAACACATTGAATGGCGGTGCTGGCTCGAAGGGCTGAATGGCCTACTCCTGCACCTATTGTCTATTGTAAAGGATAGCCAAGAAGCTTGTTAAAACTTTGGAGCAGGTTGAGCTGTAACATTGGTTATTTGGAATATTTTATTTTTGTTTTGGTTGTTTTTGAACGGAGAGAAGAGAAGAGACTGAACTTTTTCTCGCCTTCCATCACAGTGAGGAATGTGGAGGAGTCACTGTGGTGGATGTTTATGTTAAAATGTATTTGGTGTGTTCTGTTGCTTTTTATTAGTATGACTGTTTGGCAAATCAAATTCCTTGCAAAACATACTTGGCTAATAAAATATTATTGTGATTATGATTTATTTAACCTATGATGAGCGTTTGATAGCACTGGGCCTGTACTCGCTGGAGTTTAGAAGGATGGGGGTGGGGACACATTGAAACTTACTGACTAGTGAAAGGCCTGGATAGAGTGGGAATGTGGGTGGCCTGGATAGTTGCCATTGGGTGTCATAGGGTGCCATTGGGTGACATAGGGTGCCATTGGGTGCCACATAGGGTGCCATAGGGTGCCATAGGGTGCCATTGGGTGCCATAGGGTGACATAGGGTGCGCCATAGGGTGCCATTGGGTGCCATTGGGTGCCATTGGGTGCCATTGGGTGCCATTGGGTGACATAGGGTGCCATTGGGTGACATAGGGTGCCATAGGGTGCCATTGGGTGCCATAGGGTGGCATTGGGGTGACATGGGGTGCCATTGGGTGTCATTGGGTGCCATAGGGTGCCATTGGGTGCCATAGGGTACCATTGGGTGTCATTGGGTGCCATAGGGTGCTATTGGGTGCCATAGGGTGCCATAGGGTGACATGGGGTGCCATTGGGTGACATAGGGTGCCATAGGGTGCCATTGGGTGCCATAGGGTGCCATTGGGTGCCATTGGGTGCCATTGGGTGCCATAGGGTGCCATAGGGTGCCATTGGGTGTCATAGGGTGCCATAGGGTGCCATTGGGTGCCATAGGGTGCCATTGGGTGGGTGCCATAGGGTGACATAGGGTGCCATAGGGTGCCATAGGGTGACATAGGGTGCCATTGGGTGCCATAGGGTGCCATTGGGTGCCATTGGGTGGCATTGGGTGCCATTGGGTGCCATTGGGTGCCATAGGGTGCCATAGGGTGCCATAGGGTGCCATTGGGTGCCATAGGGTGCCATTGGGTGCCATAGGGTGCCATAGGGTGCCATTGGGTGCCATAGGGTGCCATAGGGTGTCATTGGGTGCCATAGGGTACCATTGGGTGACATAGGGTGCCATACGGTGCCATAGGGTGCCATTGGGTGTAATTGGGTGCCATTGGGAATGCCGGTGGCCTGGATAGAGTGGGAATGTCAGTGGCCTGGATAGGCCTTCTCCTGCACCTAGTTTCGATGTTGCTATGTTTCTGTGACAGCCGGGCTGGTTCCTTTCCCCTTACATCCACCCTGACAACGTGTCTCTCTCTTTCTGTCCGAATAAACCCCGGACCAGACTGCTCCTGGGCCGCCAGCCGTTCCTCATGATCGCCGACACCGAGATCATCCACAAGTTGTTCATTGTAGAAGATGGCAAAATCTTCGCCGATGTTCGAGTAAGTTCGCCCTCCCCACAACCGCTCATGGGTGATTGGAGCCAGACACACAGCACACTGCACCATAAGATCCAGGAGCTGACTCAGGACATTCAGCCCATCCAGTCTACTCCGCCATTCAATCATGGCTGATCTCTCTCTCCCTCCTAACCCCATTCTCCTGCCTTCTCCTCATAACCTCTGACACCCGCACTAATCAAGTATTGATCTATCTATCTATCTATCTATCTATCTATCTATCTATCTATCTATCTATCTATCTATCTATCTATCTATCTATCTATCTATCTATCTATCTATCTATGTATCTATCTAT
>NC_073413.1:10323957-10341457 GCF_028641065.1 Leucoraja erinaceus
TATAGGAGAGACATTGTCAGGCGTGAAAGGGTTCAGAGTATATTTACGAGGATGTTGCCAGGACTAGAGGGTGTGAGCTACAGGGAGAGGTTGAGCAGGCTGGGTCTCTATTCCTTGGAGCGCAAGAGGATGAGGGGTGATCTTATAGAGGTGTACAAAATCATGAGCGGAATAGATCGGGGAGATGCACAGAGTTTCTTGCCAAGAGTAAGGGAATCGTGGACCAGAGGACATAAGGTTCAAGGTGAAGGGGAAAAGATTTAATAGGAATCTGAGGGGCATCTTTTTCTCACAGAGGGTGATGGGTGTATGGAACGAGCTGCCAGAGGAGGTAGTTGAGGCTAGGACTATCCCACTGTTTAAGAGACAGTTAGGCAGGTACATAGATAGGACAAGTTTGGAGGGATATGGACCAAGCAAGGGCAGGTGGGACTAGTGTAAATGGGACGGTGTGGGTAAGTTGGGCTGAAGGGCCTGTTTCCATGCTGTATCACTAGGACTCGATGACTGAGCAGATTTAGGCTATTCGACCCATCAAGCCCATTCTAGCCCTGAGTTACTCCGGCTTATCTCTCCGACTCCAATCTTCGGTGTAACCCGTTGTCCTGATGTCAGCGATACTCATCACTGGTCTTTGTGATTCCTCCAACGACAGGGTTTGACCTACGAGGGTTTGGCGGGGATGGAATACCTGGGCCTGGTGGTGAAGGAGACGCTGAGACTGTTCCCGCCGCGGGTGTGGGTGCAGGCGGCGTGCACGCGGTCTACCGTGGCGTGCCACGTGAAGATTCCCAGAGGGATCCGGGTGGTCGTTCCCATCTGGGTCATGCATCATAGCCGGGAATTCTGGGACCGACCGTGCCAATTTAACCCACTCAGGTAACCAGGAGCCCGCCATTTTGGTAATCTAGTCGTGCCTGGCGCCCATAGCAAGACTTATGGGTTAGTGGGTTAATTGGCTTGGTGCATGTGTCAATTGTTCCTAGTGTGTGTAAGATAGTGTTAAGGGGCTGTCCCACTTGGGTGTAATTTGCGTGTCACGAAGATTTTGTAGATCCCAAAATCCTGGGTCGCCGCGCACGATGGCGCGTCACTGCCCACGTCACCACGCACCAGTCACGCGTAAAGCGCACCATGCGCACATCACCTGCACGGCGTGACGTAAATCTGTCGTGACACGTAAATGATGTTGCGTAAATCACGCGCTATTGACGCCCAAGTGGGACAGGCCCTTTAATGTGCGGGGATCGCTGGTCAACGCAGATTCGATGGGCCGAGGGGCCTGTTTCCGCGCTGTATCTCTAAACTAAACTAAACTAATCTGATCTAAATATTCCAAATGGAATTTAAACTGTGGAGGTGGTGGAGGGAGGACTTAAGCCAGAAAGGGTTATTGGGAAGAAAGAGCTACTTTATATTTAGTTGTGTCTGGTTGGGTAACTATAGTTGGGTGGAGATTATTCCATGCTTTAATTGTGCGGGGGAAGAACGAATTGCTGTACACATCTGTCTTTGTAGCTGGGATCACAAATTGGATCGAATGCCCTTGTCTGCTCCTAATTGGTTTGGGTTTGGGTTTGGTCTTGTAGTCTATGTCGAGCTGACCTGAAGGTACTTTTACTGTGAGGCTGTTGAGGCCACGTGCTACGCCGCGCTGCGCTGCCAGCCCGTAGATTGACGTTTATTCCATGTGGGTAGGTTCACCAGCACGGAGGAAGTTGCCCGTGACCCCCACTGCTTCCTGCCCTTTGGCCTCCGACCTCTGGCCACAGTGGGGAGTGAGGTCAGCATCATGCTGGTGAAGGTCGCCCTGGCTCTCGTGGTCAAAGCCTACACATTCGCCCGGTGCGCTCAGACCCCGGTGAGTATCCATGGCGACACGCAGAGCAGAGCAGAACGCGGGGGTGGGGGGGGGGGGGGGGGGAGGGGAGGGAGAGGGGGGGGGAGCGTCTGGCATCATCACCCCGAAGACACGCAAGAGGGGCAGTGGGTAGCAGAAGGCAGGGCCTGATAGAATGGCCACAAGACTCGACGGGCCGAATGGCCCCACGACTTGCCGATGGTGGGATAACGCAGCACTCGTGTGACGGGTCCTCGATGGCCAGCATGGAATCAGTGGGCTGAAGGGCCTGTTTCCATGCTGTAAATCAAAATTGAATTACATTAAGCTAAACTGCCATATTAAACAAATCTCTCTACCCTCTCTCTACCCTCTCTCCCCCCCTCTCTCTCCCTCTCCCCTCCTCCCTCTCCCCCTCTCCCCCCTCTCCCTCCCCCACTCCCCTCTCTCTCTCCCTCTCCCTCCCTCCCTCTCTCACTCTCTCCTTTTCACCAAATCTCTCCTCTCCTCTCCTTCTCTCTCCCTCTATCCCTCTCCATTCTCTCTCTCCCTTCTCTCTCCCCCCTCTCCCTCCCTCCCTCCTCTTCTCTGCCCCTCTCCCCCCTCACCCCCCTGCCTCGCTCTCCCCTCTCCCTCCTCCTCCCTCCCCCCCCCCCTCCTCCCCCTCTCTTCCCCTCCCCCCTCTCTCCCTTCTCCTCTCTCGCCCCTTCCTCCTCCCCTCTCCCCTCTCCCTCCTCTCTCCGCCCTCCCCCTCTCTCCCCCCCTCCTCTCCCTCTCTCCCTCTATGTCTCTTTCTGTCTCTCCCTCTATCTTTTGCCCCTCTCTCTCTTACCCCCCCCTCCTCACTCACTCTCTCCCTCTCCCTCTCTTGTTCTCCCCCTCTCTCTCCCTCCCTCTCCATCTCTCTCCCCTCTCCCTCTCCCCTCTCTCCCTCTCCCTCTCTCCCTCCGTAGATCTGCATTGAGATTGCCACAATGGGCTCCACCAGATCCAAGGAGCCCATCTCTCTCCAGGTGGAGCTGCCATAGACCACGGAGAAATCTGCCCTACCCTGTGTCTCCCTTGTCGTTCTTTCATCTACAATGGCGAGATGGGGGGGGGGGGGAAGAGATTTCCCAGTCAGCAGCTTTTACAAGAAAGCCGATGACCCAGAAGATGGATGGCTGCATGGTCATCTCCATCAGTCTCAACGTCCATGGATCTCGGAGAAAAACCTTCAGCAAAAGAACATGAGAATCAATAGATTCCCACAAATTGCTGTGGACTGCTCCAATTAATTCCTATAACCTACTCACAATAAATAAATTAAAAAAAATAAAAAGTTATTCACAATTAGTCCCTTTTCGCCTTTTTGGGTCTCCCAGGAAGTTGCCAAAACTAGAGGGTGTGAGCTACAGGGAGAGGTTGAGTAGGCTGGGTCTCTATTCCCTGGAGCGCAGGAGGATGAGGGGTGATCTTATACAGGTGTACAAAGAATAACGAGAGGAATAGATCGGGTCAAGACCCGAAACGTTGCCTATTTCCTTCGCTCCATGCAAAGAGTTGAACAATCTCCACTATAGGAAATAGGCAACGTTTCGGGCCGAAACCCTTCCGGGTTTCGGCCCGAAACATTGCCTATTTCCTTCACTCCATAGATGCTGCTGCACCCGCTGAGTTTCTCCAGCATTTTTTGTCGACCTTCGATTTCCCAGCATCTGCAGTTCCTCCTTAAACTAAACATCGCAGAGGCCGTTTTGTCCTTTGACATTTATTTGTTTGACAGCATCTTGTGGCACAAACAGGAGTATAAAATGTACAAATAAATAGAAGGAGCTTGTGACGGGCATGGCATTGACTGCAGTGTTCCCCGGTGGGGCCCGCCCTTCCTGATCAGGTGCTGGCGGGGGGAGAACGGTTGGGCTGGGTCAGGTCCTTCACGATTGCTGCACTAGTTTGGTAAACTCTACAGAAGGGGGAAGAACAGAGGTGAGAAAACATAGAAACATAGAAACATAGACAATCAGTGCAGGAGTAGAGGCCATTCGGCCCTTCGATCCTGCACCATTCGCCATTCAATAGGATCATGGCTGATCATCCAACTCAGTATCCCATCCCTACCTTCTCTCCATACCCCCTGATCCCTTTAGCCACATCCCTTTAACTCCCTCTTAAATATAGCCAATGAACTGTGTGGCCTCAACTACCTTCTGTGGCAGAGAATTCCACAGATTCACCACTCTCTGTGTGTGAAAAAAAAATTCTCATCTTGGTCCTAAAAGATTTCCTCCCCCTTATCCTTAAACTGTGTGACCCCTTGTTCTGGACTTCCCCAACATCGGGAACAATCTTCCTGCATCTAGCCTGTCCAACCCCTTAAGAATGTTGTAAGTTTCTATAAGATCCCCCCTCAATCTTCTAAATTCTAAAACGGAGTAAGTCGTCACGGTGAATGGTCAGAAGAATGAATGAATGAATGAACGGATGAATGAACTATTGCCACCTGTGACAATGTTAGATGCACACAGAGTCTCTTGCCCAGAGTGGGGGAGTCGAGGACCAGAGGACATAGGTTTAAGGTGAAGGGGGAAAAGATTTAATAGGAATCTAAGGGGTAACTTTTCCACACAAAGGGTGGTGGGTGTATGGAACGAGCTGCCAGAGGAGGTAGTTGAGGCTGGGACTATCCCAACGTTAAAGAAACAGTTAGACAAGAACATGGATAGGACAGGTTTGGAGGGATATGGACCAAACGCGGGCAGGTGGGACCAGTGTAGCTGGGACATGTTGGTCGGCGTGGACTCGGTGGGCTGAAGGGCCTGTTTCCACCCTATATCTCTAAACTAAACTAAATTAAACTAAAAAGACACTCTCATTCCGAATCCAACCTTTCTGTCCTGGGCCTCCTCCATGGCCAGAGTGAGTCCCAGCGCAAATTGGAGGAGCAGCACCTCATGTTCCGCTTGGGTAGTTTACACCCCAGCGGTACGAACATTGACTTCTCCAATTTCAGGTAGTCCCTGCTTTCTCCCTCCTTCCCCTCCCCTTCCCAGCTCCCCCACGGCCCACTGTCTCCGCCTCTTCCTTTCTTCTTCCCGCCCTCCCCCTCCCCCTATCCCCACATCAGTCTGACTCGAAACGTCACCTATTCCTTCGCTCCATAGATGCTGCCTCACCCGCTGAGTTTCCCCAGTATTTTTGTCCACCTTAAAAATACACAAACCTGATTTCCCGATCTTGCCATCGTGATCCTCGTCTCCAGCATCGAGTATTAATTTGGTTTCACTGGGAGATAGGTCCCGGCCCTCCGCTGCAAAGCTCTTTAGTAAAGATCTGTGGAAAGGGGAATGATAATATATTTCAGGAAGGAACTGCAGATGCTGGTTTACACCAAGGATCGCCCCAAAAATGCTGGAGTAACTCAGCGGGACAGGCAGCATCTCTGGGGAGAAGGAATGGGTGACGTTTCATGTCGAGGACCCTTCTTCAGCGCGGAAACAGGCCATTTGGCCCACCCAGTCCAATCCGACCAGCGGTCCCTGCACAGAAGCCAATTAACCCACAAACATGCGCGTCTTTGGAGTGCGGGAGGAAACCAGAGCACCCCGTGGAAAGCCCACGCAGGTCACGGGGAGAACGTGCAAACTCCGTACAGACAGCACCCGTGGTCGGGATCGAACCTGGGTGTCTGGCGCTGTGAGGCAGTAGCTCTACCCGCTGTGCCACCGTGCTGCCCGGAGAAATGCTCTCCTCTCCAACATGCAGAAGAAGTTCTTGACCCGAAACATCACCTATTCCTTTCCTCCAGAGATGATGCCTGACCCGCTGAGTTACTCCAGCGTTTTGTATCTATCTTTAGTTTCAAGTTTTAGATTAGTTAAGTTTAGTGTCTTAAGTTTACAACTGTGTACAAATCCACTGTGTACAGAAACATGATAAAGGGAATAATGTGAATAATGTTTAGTGCAAGGTAAAGCCAGCAAAGTCCGATCAAGGATAGTCCGAGGGTCACCAATGAGGTAGATAGTAGTTCAGGACCGCTCTCTGGTTGTGGTAGGATGGTTCAGTTGCCTGATAACAGCTGGGAAGAAACTGTCCCTGAATCTGGAGGTGTGCGTTTTCACTCTTCTGTGCCATTTGCCTGAAGGGAGAGGGGAGAAGAGGGAGTGGCCGGGGTGAGACTGGTCCTTGATGATGCTGCTGGCCTTGCCGAGGCAGCGTGAGATGTAGATGGAGTTGATGGAACGGAGGTTGGTTTGTGTGTGTGTGTGATGGTCTGGGCTGCCTGGGTCCACAATTCCGACCCAAAACGTCACCCATTCCTTCTCTCCAGAGATGCTGCCCGTCCCGCTGAGTTACTCCAGCGTTTTGTGTCTATCTTTGGTGCGTCCGCAGTTCCTTCCTACACATGGAAACTGCCTCCTAATCTGAGGAAAGACATTCTTGCCATAGAGGGAGTACAGAGAAGGTTCACCAGACTGATTCCTGGGATGGCAGGACTTTCATATGAAGAAAGACTGGATAGACTCGGCTTGTATTCGGTAGAATTTAGAAGATTGAGGGGGGATCTTATAGAAGCTTACAAAATTCTTAAGGGGTTGGACAGGTTAGATGCAGGAAGATTGTTCCCGATGTTGGGGAAGTCCAGAACAAGGGGTCACACAGTTTAAGGATAAGGGGGAAATCTTTTAGGACCGAGATGAGAAAAGGATAAGGGGGAAATCTTTTAGGACCGAGATGAGAAAAGGATAAGGGGGAAATCTTTTAAGACCGAGATGAGAAAAGGATAAGGGGGAAATCTTTTAGGACCGAGATGAGAAAAAAGAAATTCACACTGAGAGTGGCGAATCTGTGGAATTCTCTGCCACAGAAGGTAGTTGAGGCCACACAGTTCATTGGCTATATTTAAGAGGGAGTTAGATGTGGCCCTTGTGGCTAAAGGGATCAGGGGGTATGGAGAGAAGGCAAGGATGGGATACTGAGTTGGATGATCAGCCATGATCATATTGAATGGCGGTGCAGGCTCGAAGGGCCGAATGGCCTTTACTCCTGCACCTATTTTCTATTTTCTATGTTTCTATGAAACAGTACAGCTTCGGCCCACAATGTCTGTGAAGTCCAAAGACCAATTCCCAATTCCCTGCGGTCTCTCACGGTCTTGGATGCAGCTGTTCCCAAACCGTGCTGTGATGCATCCCACCCGGAAATGCTTAAAGACTCCATACCCTGAGCCCCATGCTCCAGTTGTGTGTCTTGTGCAGTTGGATCTTACTTGAGCTCTTCCTCTTCAATGAAGCCACTCCGATCTTGGTCGAGAATATGGAAGACTTGTTCCATCTCCTTTTCAGTCTTCTTCTTCAAACCGACCATCTCGAAGAACTTCTTGTGGTTGAAGCTTCCGGGATCTGGGCAGGTAGAGAGGTGGCATCGTCAAGCAAATACCCACACCAACCAACAAGATACAACATAGAGAATGCTGGAGTAAAGGGCCTGTCTGAGTAAAGGGTCTCTCCGTTGCCGAACCAGCAGCTCGAGGAACAGCTTCTTTCCCGGCGGCTGTCACTCTACTCAACAACGTACCTCGGTGACTGCCAATCACCACCCCCCCCCCCGGACACTTAGAAACATAGAAACATAGAAATTAGGTGCAGGAGTAGGCCATTCGGCCCTTCGAGCCTGCACCATTCGCCATTCAATATGATCATGGCTGATCATCCAACTCAGTATCCCGTACCTGCCTTCTCTCCATACCCCCTGATCCCCTTAGCCACAAGGGCCACATCTAACTCCCTCTTAAATATAGCCAATGAACTGTGGCCTCAACTACCCTCTGTGGCAGAGAGTTCCAGAGATTCACCACTCTCTGTGTGAAAAAAGTTCTTCTCATCTCGGTTTTAAAGGATATCCCCCTTATCCTTAAGCTGTGACCCCTTGTCCTGGACTTCCCCAACATGGGAAGCAATCTTCCTGCATCTAGCCTGTCCAACCCCTTAAGAATTTTGTAAGTTTCTATAAGATCCCCTCTCAATCTTCTAAATTCTAGAGAGTACAAACCAAGTCTATCCAGTCTTTCTTCATAAGACCGTCCTGACATCCCAGGAATCAGTCTGGTGAACCTTCTCTGCACTTATTATTATTTATTCAAATCGTTTGCTATGTCGCTCTTCCAGGGAGATGCTAAATGCATTTCGTTGTCTCTGTACTGTACACTGACAATGACAATTAAAATTGAATCTGAATCTGAATCTGAATCTGTTCCACTTGGCGATTTTTTTCGGCGACTGCCAGCATCATATGAATGTCGCCATAAGATTTTGAACTTTTCCGGCTGGCGAAAAAAAAATGTTCGGTGACCTGATACATCAGTCAATGATGCCGACAGTCGCCGAAAAAAATCGACCAAGTGGGACAGGGCCTTATCTCAGCGGGACAGGCAGCATCTCTGGAGAGAGGGATGTCGGACTGCAAAGTGTCTGAAGAAGGGTCTCGACCCGAAATGTCTCCCATTCCTTCTCTCCAGAGATGCCGCCTGTCCCGCTGAGTTACTCCAGCTTTTTGTGCCTACCTTCGGTTTAAACCAGCCTCTGCGGTTCTTTCCTACGCGTAGAACAGTACAGCGCGGGAACGGGCCATTCGGCCCACAATGTTGGCGGCAAACGTGATGCCAAGACCAGCATGCGCCTCATCCAAGATGGACACAGAACGCTGGAGTAACTCAGCGGGACAGGCAGCATCTCAGGAGGGAAGGGATGGGTGACGTTTCTGGTCGAGACCCTCCGTCTGACCCGAAATGTCACACATCCCTTCGCTCCAGAGATGCTGTCCATCCCGCTGAGTTACTCCAGCATTTTGTGCCTATCTTCAGTGTAAACCAGCATCTGCAGTTCCTTCCCACACATGCACATAATCCATAGTGCACTTTCGAGTTCATTTTAAAAATTATTTTATTTGTTTTTAAATCATTGAATGGGCTCGCCCCGCCTTACCTCTCTGCGCTGCTCCACCCATACGCTCCTGCCTGGTGCCTCAGATCAGCTGATCAGCTGCTCCTTGAGGTACCAAGGTCTAGTCGGAAGCTCAGAGGGGATAGAGCCTTTTCTGTTGCTGCTCCGGCACTCTGGAACACCTTGCCGCTGCACACCAGACAGGCCCCTTCACTGTCCTTCTTCAAATCCACCCTAAAAACTCATTTTTATTCTCTGGCTTTCGACACTGGCTGAGACATTGCTCCTGTTTTTAGTGCTTTTAATGTCTTTTAATTTTTACTGTTTTATAGTCCTGTGTTTTACGGTTTTTAATGGTTCGTAATAACTTCTTGTCCATGAGTTCTCATGTACAGCACTTTGTGGCAACTGCAGTTGTTTAAAGTGCTTTATAAATAAAGTTATTATTATTATTATTATTATTATTTTATCCCTTCTTTCCCTGCATATCCATGTGCCAATGCAATAGTCAGCGAGTGGAGCAGGTCCATCAGCCCAACTTGCCCACCTGCACTAGTCCCACCTGCCTGCATTTGGCCCAAAATCCCTCCAAACCTGTCCTATCCATGTACCTGTCTGACTGTTTCTTAAACGTTGCGATAGTCCCTGCCTCAAACTACCTCCTCTGGCAGCTCGTTCCATACACCCACCACCCTCTGTGTGAAAAAGTTACCCCTCAGTTTCCTATTAAATCTTTCCCCCTCACCTTGAACCTAAGTCCCTTGGTTCCTGATCCCGCTACTCTGGGGAAAAGACTCTACCCGATCTATTCCTCTGGTACAGCTCTAAGAGGTCGCCCCTCATCCTCCTGCGCTCCAAGGATAACTCTGTTATCTATTCCTGCACAGGTGTGGCCTGCCATGAGATGTTGTCGATCTCTCCCTGCCTGTTACGGCCACCTCCCTTGGATCAATGAATCACCAGCGGAACTCACCGTGGAAAGCTTTGAGAGCATTTTTGATGTCTTCAGCGGCAAGTACATCTGTCATCAGCATCTTGCAGGCTGTTGAAGCACAGGATTAATATCGGAAATTATTTAAAGTACAGGATAAATATCAGATTAATATCGGATTTAAACCGGATATTAATATTATTATATACTATGGGGTGGGAGATTGCAACCTTCACGTGGTCCGCCCTGTTTCGACTAATGCAATCAACTCGACGTGCACAAACAGTGTAGATCAAACAGAACAAGTTGACCGACAACTTTAGCCTGTGCAAGCCGTACGCAAAGAGAAAATTAAGATCAAACAGAACAAGTTGTCCGACAACTTTAGCCTGTGCAAGCCGTACGCAAAGAGAAAAATATATATTATATTAATATTAATTTAAGAAAGAACTGCAGATGCTGAGTTTCTCCAGCATTTTTGTCTACCTTCAATTTTTCCAGCATCTGCAGTTCCTTCTTAAATATTATATTAATTATATCATTATACATTCAATTATATTACATTTTTGATTATTCATTATATTAGATAGTATCATGTATAATTATATGTTATATTATATATATATATATTGATATAATCATATCCTATGAATGAATACGTTTATTGGCCAAGTATTCACATACAAGGAATTTGCCTTGGTGCTCTGCCCACAAGTAACAACATGACATACAGTGACAGTTAGGAATGACACATAAAATGTTAAACATTAATAATAAAACATTATCGATCATATTATATTATATTATAAATGATAAATATATTTTATAGTATATATTATCATATATAATTATGTTATATTATATACATATTAATAGAATTATACATGATTATATGGCACTATATATATATATATATTGACACACATATATATTGTCATATGAGAAGTGATGGGTGATGTCCTGGGTTTCAACAACTAAGTTACAGAGATAAGTTGAATAAGTTAGGTATTTATTCTCTGGAGCGCAGAAGGTTAAGGGGGGACTTGATAGAGGTCTTTAAAATGATGAGAGGGATAGACAGAGTTGATGTGGACAAGCTTTTCCCTTTGAGAATAGGGAAGATTCAAACAAGAGGACATGACTTCAGAATTAAGGGACAGAAGTTTAGGGGTAACATGAGGGGGAACTTCTTTACTCAGAGAGTGGTAGCGGTGTGGAATGAGCTTCCAGTGGAAGTGGTGGAGGCAGATTCATTGGTATCATTTAAAAATAAATTGGATAGGCATATGGATGAGAAGGGAATGGAGGGTTATGGTATGAGTGCAGGCAGGTGGGACTAAGGGGAAAAAAAGTTGTTCGGCACGGACTTGTAGGGCCGAGATGGCCTGTTTCAGTGCTGTAATTGTTATATGGTTATATGTCTCGGGTCGAGACCCTTCTTCAGACCCACCCTTTGTGTCTACCTTCGATTTAAACCAGCACCTGCAGTTCTCTCCTACACCTGAAACAAGACAAGCACTACAATCTGAAGAAAGGTCTCGACCCGAAACGTCACCTATTCCTTTTTCTCTCGAGATGCTGCCTGGCCTGTTGAGTTACTCCAGCACTCTGTGTCTATCTCCTGAAGCCAATACGTATTTATAGCCACTAATAGGCACAAAGGTCCTGAAGGCATTCTGTTATCAAGGCTTTTGAAACATGATAAAGACATTACCCGGAAAGGGAGAGGCTGCGAGCTGTAATTGGGATCGTATTTAGGGTTGTCAGCTGCCGACTGGCTTAAGGAACACCCTCTGGATTTTAGAATAATAAAGGATGATAATTTTGGTGGTGGGCATTGCTCAAAGGGGTTTAGTTTAGAGTTACAGCGCGGAAACAGGCCCTTCGGCCCATTGAGTCTGCGCCCCACAGTAAGCAGTCCCTTCCATTTCATGTCAGCTGTAGAAATTAAGCAGTTAGTCATTGAACCTTGCCCAGTGGCCAATGTAAAAATAATCTCCCATTACATTTGAAGAAGTTTGGTTTCGGCCCAAAACCCTTGAAGGAAATAGGCAACGTTTCGGGCCGAAACCCTTCCGGGTTTCGGCCCGAAACGTTGCCTATTTCCTTCGCTCCATAGATGCTGCTGCACCCGCTGAGTTTCTCCAGCATTTTTGTCTACCTTCGATTTTCCAGCATCTGCAATTCCTTCTTAAACACATCCCATTACAATTGATGGCCAAAACAACACACAGCACAAAATGGACATTCAGTTCAAGATTACCATTCTGCATATCAGCATAGGGCTTTATTCTTTGGAGCGCAGAAGGTTAAGGGGGGACTTGATAGAGGTTTTTAAAATGATGAGAGGGATAGACAGAGTTGACGTGGAAAAGCTTTCCCCACTGAGAGTAGGGAAGATTCAAACAAGGGGACATGACTTCAGAATTAAGGGACTGAAGTTTAGGGGTAACATGAGGGGGAACTTCTTTACTCAGAGAGTGGTAGCTGTGTGGAATGAGCTTCCAGTGAAGGTGGCGGAGGCAGGTTCGTTTTTATCATTTAAAAATAAATTGGATAGTTATATGGATGGGAAGGGAATGGAGGGTTATGGTCTCTGAGCGCAGGTATATGGGACTAGGGGAGATTATGTGTTCGGCACGGACTAGAAGGGTCGAGATGGCCTGTTTCTGTGCTGTAATTGTTATATGGTTATATGGTTATATATCATAAAAATAAAAGTTAGAAAACTGTAAAGACTCCAACACTGTTAAAACAATTCTCCTTTGCAATTAGAGTCATAGAGTGATACAGTGTGGAAACAGGCCCTTCGGCCCAACTTGCCCACGCCGGCCAACATGTCCCAGCTACACTAGTCCCACCTGCCTGCGTTTGGTCCATATCCCTCCAAAACCTGTCCGATCCATGTACCTGTCTAATTGTTTCTTAAATCCTGGGATAGTCCCTGCCTCAACTACCTCCTCTGGCAGCTCGTTCCATACACCCACCACCCTTTGTGTGAAAAAGTTCCTGTTAAATCTATTCCCCTTCACCTTGAACCTGTGTCCTCTGGTCCTCGATTCCCTTACTCTGGGCAAGAGACTCTACCCGATCTGAGCAGTTACCTGAATTCTCCCATCAACCAATATCCCATTCTTAATCTGGTTTCACAAACAATAAAACAAATTTTTTAACCAAAAATGATCGGTCCTGGCTTTTGATTTGAACTTTGTACTTCCTGATATTGTTCCTGCAATGAAGCTTGTTGGTGGGTTTGATTAGACATATCTTCGAAGAAGAGATGCATACACCAATAAAAATTTAAATCGGCACCTTACAGCCCAGTGGTGTGAATATTGATTACTCTAGCTTCAAGTATCTCCTTGCACCCCCTCTCTCTCTCCGTCCCTCCCCCACCCAAACCATTATACTACCTCAAAGTCACCCTGTTGAGTCTCATTGTCCGAAACTCATTTTCACCTAACCCATATGTCCTGTCACTTTTATCAATGTTACTTTTTCTTTCATTCATAGCTCTAGGGGCCAGTGGAGTCAAGGGATATGGGGAGAAGGCAGGCACGGGTTATTGATAGAGGACGATCAGCCATGATCACAATGAATGGCGGTGCTGGCTCGAAGGGCCAAATGGCCTCTTCCTGCACCTATTTTCTATGTTTCTATTCATTTGTTCTATATCTCTCGTCTCCCTCACCCCCGACTCTCGGTCTGAAGAAGGGTCTCGACCCGAAGAGTCACCCATTCCTTCTCTCCAGAGATGCTGCCTGTCCCAGCTGAGTTACTCCAGCGTTTTTCTATCTACCTTCAGTTTAAACCAGCACCTGCAGTTCCTTCCCACACACTACAATGAAAGGCACCTCTTGTCAATTTCTGAAGTGAAAATCTTTGAATCATTTTACCTCAAAAATAATGTCCTCTCATTTATAGTCTGCTCATGCTGAAATCTGCCTAATTTGCTCGATATATTTGCCTCCCATGTACTAATTTTGTTATTAGTTTATTCAGACATATTTCCATTGTATCTTGACCTTCCTTATTCATGTATCTCCTTCCTCTCTCATATTCTTTCCTCTTTTCTCCCTCTTTCTCATTCACTCCATTTCTCCATCACTTCATCCAAATGCTCTAAGGTGAATGTTTCCCTTCACAGCTCCCCCTTCTCCTCACTCTACCAAAGACTTTTCCCCTTTCTCTCATTAGATCATTAGGAGCAGAATCAGGCCGTTTGGCCCATCAAGTCTACTCTCTCCCTCCTAAGTCTATCTCTCCCTCCTAACCCCATTCTCCTGCCTTCTCCCCACAACCCCTGACACCCGCACTAATCAAAAATCTATCTATCTCTGCCTTAAATATAAAGAAACATAGAAACATAGACAATAGGTGCCAGGAGCAAGCCATTCAGCCCTTCGAGCCAGCACCGCCATTCAATATGATCATGGCTGATCATCCACAATCAGTACCCCGTTCCTGCCTTCTCCCCATATCCCTTGATTCCGTTAGCCCGAAGATCTAACTCTAACTCTCTACATCACCATCTATATCTCTCGTTTCCCTTTCCACTGACCTGGCCTCTGCAGCCGTCTGTGGCAATGAATCCCACAGATTCACCACCCTCTGACTAAAGAAATTCCTCCTCATCTCCTTCCTAAAGGTGTGTCCTTTAATTCTGAGGCTGTGGCTCTCATGAGCCGCTGGTCCGGGACTCTCCCACTGGCGGAAACATCCTCTCCCTTGACTCCAAAAGCCCCCGTCCGCTCTCCGAAGGCTTCCTAATGTCGATATATGGAATAGCCCTTTCCAGAGACTTACCTTGGTGTTTGGCTGGCGGGCTGCAGGAATCAAGAGATGGTGATGGAGGCGCAATGGGTGACGCCTAACGCAGCCCCGACCAACCCTTATGTACTTCACTCCCGGTCTATTCTGGGAACCATTAACCCTTTCTTGCCTCCTGAAGGATCGGGTGGTGAGAATCAAGTCTGTATCACATTCGCTTTTGCCCTAATCAAAAGCGGGCTATTAATATCGCCGGCTGCACGTCCGAAAATATTAATGTCGGCCCTGAACACAAAGACGTCGTGGCAAAGAGGGTCTCTTCTTCTTGTTGTGTGCAGCTCGCACAGCCTAAAGTTGTAAATGCATTTCGTTGTCTCTGTACTGTACACTGACAATGACAATTAAAATTGAATCTGAATCTGAATCTGAATCTGAATAGATGTTTGATCTTGTTTGATTGTGCACGGCAGGGTTGATTGCATTCGTCGAAACAGGGCGGGCCACGTAAAGGTTGCAATCTCCCACCGTAGTGGCAAAGGGGGCCTCCCCTCACCCTGCCCACCAACCTACCTCAAACCCAGACACTGCAAACACTGCAATGCAAAGCCCGAATGGAGACCACCAGGATTGTTTTCCCACTTGAGTTCCCTTTCACAAACTTGCCTCTTCAGACCCACAGAATGTCGTAAGGGTGGCTCAAATCCGCTCCTATGCTGAGGGCCAACCCTACCTGTTCTAATAAAAGGTGCCTTTTATATAACGGAATGTCCATAACTCTAGGAAACATTCCACCCTCCCCTCCCCACCCCCCTTTCGTTTGAACTATCTAGCATTGGGAAAGGAAGAATATCATATGATATGGGATCTCCCAACACGAAAGATTAATTTAGATTTCATTTGGCTGTGACAAGGGCTGATAAATTTAGGAGTGGATTAAATACCTATCGATCTATTAGCTCCTTTTAAGGACACTTATGCCACTGAGATAAGTAAAGGGAAGCTCTTAAATGTTGCCTTTAAAGGCGCCGAAAAGAGGGATTACTGTTTATTTTTCACATCAGGGTGAACAACAATGAGAGGATTTGGCCCAAGTGCAACGTCCAGTCTTGGCGGGGACGTGGATGCTGTTGGTGGTGGTGCTGGCACGTGCCGGCTGAATTGGCATCGGTTATATGCCGTCATTATATGCCAGGTATCGCGTGCTTGGCTGCTGCCACTCTTTATCCCGGCTCAGGGGGTGAATGGAAAGGGGGCAGTCACTGTGGCACAGCGGCAAAGTTGCCGCCTTACAGCGCTCGCAGCGTCAGAGACCCGGGTTCGATCCCGACTACGGGTGCTGTCTGTACGGAGTTTGCACGTTCTCCCCGTGACCTGTTGTTGAGGGTTTGGGTTTTGTTGAAGATCGTTAAAGGCTGGGACACGCTAGAGGAAACATGTTCCTGATGTTGGGGGGAGTCCAGAACCAGGGGCCACACACACACACACACAGTTTAAGAATAAGGGGTCAGCCATTTAGAACGGAGACGAGGAAACACTTTTTCTCACAGGGAGTGGTGAGTCTGTGGAATTCTCTGCCTCACAGAGGGCGGTGGAGGCAGGTTCTCTCTTGATGCTTTCAAGAGAGAGCTAGATAGGGCTCTTAAAGATAGCGGAGTCAGGGATATGAGGCGAAGGCAGGAACGGGGTACTGATTGGGGATGATCAGCCATAATCACATTGAATGGCGGTGCAGGCTCGAAGGGCCGAATGGCCTACTCCTGCACCTGTTGTCTTTTGTCTATTGACGTGTGTGGGTTTTCTCCGAGATCTTCAGTTTCCTTCCAAAGACGTACAGGTTTGTTCATTGGCTTGGCACAAGTGTAAATTGTCACTGTGTGTGTAGGATAGTAATAGTGTGCGGGGATCGCTGGTCAGTACGGACACAGTGGGCCGAAGGGCCTGTTTAGGCTCTGTATCTCTAAACTAAATTAAACCTCTCGTATCCAGAACTGCAGATGCTGGTTTACCAAGGAAAGACCTCAATATCTAACTAACTTTCCAAAGTACCACAGCCCTTTTATATACTACACAGATTTTACCATGTGCTATGTGAAGTGAAATGTGCCTAGGTACTTCCAGTTGAAGTTGACACTGGAGTATCTCAGCCGAAACGTAGCCTGTTCCTGCTCTCCATAGATGCTGCCTCACCCGCTGAGTTCCTCCAGCATTTTTGCCTACCTTCGATTTTTCCAGCATCTGCAGTTCTCCGCACCTATTAAATTTTTCCCACTTCACTTTAAACCTATGTCCCCTGGTCCTCGATTCACCTACTCTGGGCAAGAGACTCTGTGCGTCTACCCGATCTATTCCTCTCATGGTTTTATACACCTCTATAAGATCATCCCTCATCCTCCTGCGCTCCATGGAATGGAGTCTCAGCTTACTCAACCTCTCCCTGTAGCTCACACCCTCCAATCCTGGCAACATCCTTGTAAATCTTCTCTGAACCCTTTCCAAGCATCTAAGCCTACAACACTGGTGTCCTGGACTGAACACATTACTCTGTGCACAGTAGCTGAACACAGTATGGGTGGCAGAGGTTATGGGGAGAAGGCAGGAAAATGAATGGGGTTAACAGGGAGAGATAGACCAGCCATGACTTGATGGGCCTGAATGGCCTAATTCTGCTCCTATCACTTATGACTTGTGACTTATGAGAAGGCAGGAGAATGGGGTTAGGAGGGAGAGATAGATCAGCCATGACTTGATGGGCCGAATGGCCTAATTCTGCTCCTATCACTTACGAACTCAATAGGAAAGTCTTGTTATAAGCTTCATAAGAAACTTGTGAACGGGTCCCGTTAATAGATACTCTGGGTGATGTGCACTAATTGCATAGGAAATTCATCCTGCACTGTGTGTATGAAATGATGATCTGGTTGGGTCTTGCATGGAATAACTGCGAGACGAGTCGGTTACAGCCTGTAATATAATCTCTGGGACTCGGGTGACTACATAAGCCCCAGGAGATTAATTTTTATGGGATGAGACACTTGA
>NC_073413.1:10346457-10378957 GCF_028641065.1 Leucoraja erinaceus
GACTAAAGAAGTTCCTCCTCATCTCCCTTCTAAAAGATCCTACACACACTGGGGACAATTTGCATTTACACCAAGCCAATTAACCTACATACCTGCACGTCTTTGGAGTGTGGGAGGAAACTGGATATCTTGGAGAAAACTCAGGTCACGGGGAGAACGTGCAAACTCCGTACAGACAGCACCCGTAGTCAGGATGGAACCCGGGTCTCTGGCGCTGTGAGGCAGCAACTCTACCGCTGAGCCGCCGTGCCGGAAGTCTGTTCCACTTCGACAAATTGGCTGATGAAGAGGATAACTAGACTTCACTCAGGATACCAAATAAATTGGTAGGGGCGTATAAATTTAACAGGAGACGCCAGTGAGTCATATGATCAACTCAAAATAGAGGTGGACAAAAAGTCGAGGCAATTATGAGTTTCTGACAAAAACATTTTGGTGCCACGGTGGGGCAGCGGTAGAGTTGCTGCCTCACGGCGCCAGAGACCCGGGTTCAATCTTGACTACGGGTGCTGTCTGTACGGAGTTTGTACGTTCTCCCCGTGACCCGCGTGGGTTTTCTCCAGGTGCTCCGGTTTCCTCCCACACTCCAAAGACGTACCGGTTTGTAGGTTAAAAATAGGTTGTGTAAATTGTCCCTAGTGTGTGAGATAGAACTGTAGCTGCTCCTGGAACTCACGTTCCAATAAATCCATCATAAATCAGAAAATATCGCAAAAGTCGAAAACGCATTTAATACAAAGCGACCACGTGGCTGGACGTTGTTAATGTTTGTGGTTGCGAGGGAAAGTGCCAGGGGAGGGGGTGGTTTGGGTGGGAAGGGACGAGTTGACCGGGGAGTTACGGAGGGGAGCGGTCTCTGCGGAAAGGGGAGGAGATGGGAAGATGTGTCCAGAGGTGGGATCCCGTTGGAAGTGACGAAAATGACGGAGGATTATCTGTTGTTTGTGACAGCTGGTGGGGTGGAAGGTGAGGGCAAGGGGGACCCTGTCCTTGTTACGAGTGGGGGGGTGGGGGGTGGAGTGAGAGCCAAGTCACGGAGTATAGAAGAGACCCTGGATTACAGCGCGGCTCACTGCCGTGCACCATCGTAAAGTCGAAATATTGCAAGTCGAGGCATCGTAAGTCGGGGAGCATCTGTAGCTGGTTGGCACTGACACCATGGGCTCAAGGCCCTGTGTCCACGCTGTATATCTAAAACCAAACCAAACCACACTAATCTAAAACTAAACTAAACTAAACTAAACCAAACTAGCATTCATAACAAAAGGATTTGAGTATAGGAGCAGGGAGGTTCTACTGCAGTTGTACAGGGTCTTGGTGAGACCACACCTGGAGCATTGCGTACAGTTTTGGTCTCCTAATCTGTGGAAAGACATTTTTGCCATAGAGGGAGTACAGAGAAGGTTCACCAGACTGATTCCTGGGATGTCAGGACTTTCATATGAAGAAAGACTGGATAGACTTGGCTTGTACTCGCTAGAATTTAGAAGATTGAGGGGGGGATCTTATAGAAACTTACAAAATTCTTAAGGGGTTGGACAGGCTAGATGCAGGAAGATTGTTCCCGATGTTGGGGAAGTCCAGAACAAGGGGTCACAGTTTAAGGACAAAGGGGAAATCTTTTAGGACTGAGATGAGAAAAACATTTTTCACACAGAGAGTGGTGAATCTGTGGAACTCTCTGCCACAGAAGGTAGTTGAGGCCACACAGTTCATTGGCTATATTTAAGAGGGAGTTAGATGTGGCCCTTGTGGCTAAAGGGATCAGGGGGTATGGAGAGAAGGCAGGTACAGGAAAGTGAGTTGGATGATCACAGTTTTCACACAGAGAGTGGTGAATCTGTGGAATTCTCTGCCACAGAAGGTAGTTGAGGCCAGTTCATTGGCTATATTTAAGAGGGAGTTAGATGTGGCCCTTGTGGCCAAGGGGATCAGGGGGTATGGAGAGAAGGCAGGTACGGGATACTGAGTTGGATGATCAGCCATGATCATATTGAATGGCGGTGCAGGCTCGAAGGGCCGAATGGCCTACTCCTGCACCTATTTTCCATGTTTCTATGTTTCTATCAGCCATGATCATATTGAATGGCGGTGCAGGCTCGAAGGGCCGAATGGCCTCCTCCTGCACCTATTTTCCATGTTTCTATGTTTCTATCAGCCATGATCATATTGAATGGCCTACTCCTGCACCTATTTTCCATGTTTCTAAACTGACCTCAACTGAACGCAACTGATTTGATTTGATCTCAGTTCCCGTATCTAATTGGAATGTCAGGAAACTGAATGCATTCTGTTTCCTTTCGCCGAGGGCAAATATTTTACTGACAACATCATGTGTAGTTCTGGCTTGGAGTCAATGGTTGAGACTTTCGGTACAGATCAGCCACCGTACCAACCCAGTTTGATGTCCAGCAGGGGAAGGACCCTAGACAGTGGTCCTCCCCCACCGATTATTGGCGTTGGTTGCACCGAGCTTCAGTATGTCCCAAGGCACGTACTCCTGCAGTCTGCAGCGGGCCAGTCGGCAACATTCCCCGACGGACATCTCGCTCTGCTGGGTGACCAGCATGGTTCAGGCAGGCAGGCCAACAAACTTCTTTCACTTATCTCCGAGACTATAACTGCTGGTAAAAAATTGTGGGACGAGTTGGCTGGTGATTTTACATGTAAATTGTGGATAAATTGCACAGCGGTCAGGCTCAGCTCAAATTCATCGATACCATATTGGGACAAGAAATTAGAGTTCTACCAACCCTCACGGTCCCTCAGATCCACATCAGCCGGTCTCCTCTCCATCCACAAGTCCAACCTCCGCAGTTTTGGGGACAGAGCCTTCTCCAGGGCAGCTCCCAGGCTCTGGAACTCCCTCCCCCAACTGATCCCCAATTCTGTGTCCCTCACCATCTTCCAGTCCCGCCTCAAGGCCCATCTCTTCACCTCTGCCTATCCTTAGCCCCACGTCCCCCTCCCTTTTCATCTGTGCATGAATTGCCTCATATTGTGTTTTGTATTGAATTCTGTCTTTACTTTGTGTACTAGTCATGTCTCTACTATTTATTTCATTCCCCTTACATGTTTTTCCTCTACCTGCTAAATTTTTGTAAGGTGTCCTTGAGACTCTTGAAAGGCGCCCATAAATAAAATTTATTATTATTATTATTATAACAATAAGTCTTTTGAGGGGCAGCACAGTGGCGCAGCGGTAGAGTTGCTGCCTCACAGCGCCAGGGACCCGGGTTCCATCCCGACTACTGGTGCTGCCTGTACGGAGTTTGCACGTTCTCCCCGTGACCTGCGTGGGTTTTCTCCGGGTGCTCTGGTTTCCTCCCACAATCCAAAGACGTACAGGTTTGTAGGTGAATTAGCTTTGGTGAAATTGTAAATTGTCCCCTAATGTGTGTGTGGGATAATGCTAATGTGCGGGGATTGCTGGTCGGCACGGACTCGGTGGGCCGAAGGGCCTGTTTGCACGCTGTGTCGTTCTATGATTCTGTGACTCTCTGTCTCTCTCAATAGATTTCTTCTTCTTTCGTATGGTGTGCACAGCCTAAAGTTGTTGGATAACTTGTTCTATTTCTGTTTGTACACGTCAAGTTGATTGCATTAATCGAAACAGGGCGGACCACGTGAAGGTTGCAATCTTCCACCCCTCTCAATAGACAATAGACAATAGACAATAGACAATAGGTGCAGGAGTAGGCCATTCGGCCCTTCGAGCCAGCACCGCCTTTCAATGTGATCATGGCTGATCATCCCCAAATCAGTACCCCGTTCCTGCCTTCTCCCCATATCCCCTGACTCCGCTATCTTTAAGAGCCCTATCTAGCTCTCTCTTGAAAGCATCCAGAGAACCGGCCTCCACCGCCCTCTGAGGCAGAGAATTCCACAGACTCACCAACTCTCTGGGTGAAAAAGTGTTTCTTCGTCTCCGTTCTAAATGGCTTACCCCTTATTCTTAAACTGTGTGTGTGTGTGTGTGTGTGTGTGGCCCCTGGTTCTGGACTCCCCCCAACATGTCTCCTGCCTCTAGCGTTTCCTGAAGGAACGCCCTTTAATTCTGAGACTGCGGGACTCTCCCACCTGCTGATTTGCTTTTGCGAGTTTTATTCCGTCTTTTGAGCTGCAGAAGGGCTGACGGGTTTTAAGCACGTAGCACTCTGTCACAATATGCAAGGCAGCACCCACTGACTTCCTTAAACCAGTTTCACCGAGCTGCAGGAGGCGGCTAACTTTACAGTGCTCTCTCTGTGTCTCTCTCTGTTTCTCTCTCTCTGTCTCGGCCACTGCACTGTTTTGGATTTATTCACCTCGTTTCTCCGGGAGACCAACTACTAATTACTACGATGCACCAACAGCTGAGGGGAGAGAGGTGAGGGGGGGGGGGTGGTGGTGGTGGGGTGGGGTAGGGGGTGGTGGTGGGGTGGGGGTAGGGGTGGTTTCTTTGCCCCTCTGTTTCAGAGACTGGGGGATGGTGGTGGGGGGTCTGTGGGTGTGAGGAGTATATGGAGTATGTGGGGGGGGAGGTGAGAAAGTAGGGGTGGTTGGGGTGGAGGGACAGGAGAGGTGAGAAGGTGGGGGGGGGGGTGTGGCACACAGAGGTGAGAAAGTGAAGGAGTGGGGGGGGTGTTTGTGGGGGAGGGATAGGGGAGGTGAGAATGTAGGGGTGGGGGAGGAGAGGAGGGGGGTGGCACAGAGGGGGGGAGGGGTGGACTGAGGGGGGAGGGGTGGCACAGAGGGGGGAGGGGTGGCACTGGGGGGGGGGAGGGGTGGCACAGTGGGGGAGGGCACTGAGGGGAGGGGGAGGGGGGGGGTAGGGGGTGGTGACTGGGGGGGAGGGGTGGCACAGGGGGTGGCACAGAGGGGGGGGGGTTAGGGGGGGTGGTGGCACCTGAGGGGGGGGGTGGACAGAGGGGGGGGAGGGGTGGCACTGAGGGGGGGGGGGGTGGCTGGACAAACAGAGGTTATCAAAGATCTCTCTAGATTGAGATGGTGTTAAGCGGGCGAGAGCAAGAGCGAGATTGGGGTGGGGTGGGATAGGGGGGGGGTTGCGTCAAAGGGCAAAGGAGGTGAGGGGGCAAGGGGCAAGGGGCAGAGGGAAGAGGTCAGGGGTGGGTTTAAAGCTTATTTGTGGTTTTACTCTAACCCCCCCCCTCCCACAGTGACTACGAGCAGCTACCTGACGATGTGCCGGTTTCTGCTCACGTCGCCGATGTGGAACAGGGCAAAGGAATCTCGGCCTACTTTGTAAGTGTTTGTTCCTTAAAGGGGCAGGTTCCCCTGCTGTATCCATGTGAACGAGAGGGTGGACATACGGCCAGCCTTTGGCCGCACCGGGCCTGCACTCGCTGGACTGTAGAAACATAGAAACATAGAAACATAGAAATTAGGTGCAGGAGTAGGCCATTCGGCCCTTCAAGCCTGCACCGCCATTCAATATGATCATGGCTGATCATCCAACTCGGTATCCCGTACCTGCCTTCTCTCCATACCCTCTGATCCCCTTAGCCACAAGGGCCACATCTAACTCCCTCTTAAATATAGCCAATGAACTGTGGCCTCAACTACCCTCTGTGGCAGAGAGTTCCAGAGATTCACCACTCTCTGTGTGAAAAAAGTTCTTCTCATCTCGGTTTTTTAAAGGATTTCCCCTTTATCCTTAAGCTGTGACCCCTTGTCCTGGACTTCCCTAACATCGGGAACAATCTTCCTGCATCTAGCCTGTCCAACCCCTTAAGAATTTTGTAAGTTTCTATAAGATCCCCTCTCAATCTTCTAAATTCTAGAGAGTATAAACCAAGTCTATCCAGTCTTTCTTCATAAGACAGTCCTGACATCCCAGGAATCAGTCTGGTGAACCGTCTCTGCACTCCCTCTATGGCAATAATGTCCTTCCTCAGATTTGGAGACCAAAACTGTACGCAATAGAAGGATGAGGGGGGTTGTGGTCCTCATCCAAACTTACCCAATAGTGAAAAGACCTGGATAGAGTGGATGTGGAGAAGATGTTTCCACTAGTGGGAGAGTCTAGGACCAGAGGGCACGGCCTGAGAATTAAAGCACATTCCTTTAGGAAGGAGATTAGGAGGAATTTCTTTAGCTAGAGGACGATGAATCTGTGGAATTCTTTGCCTCAGACGGCTGTGGAGGCCACAAGTCATTTGGGTATCTGATGGGTTTTTGATTAGTACGGGTGTCAGGGGTTACGGGGAGAAGGCAGGAGAATGGGGTTAGGAGCGAGAGATAGATCAGCCATGATTGAATGGCGGAGTAGACTAGATGGGCCGAATGGCCTGATTCTGCTCCTTATTAACCTTATGAACTTATGACCACCATTGTTGGCCCTGGCCCTATAAACATTGGCTTGGACAATTTCAGGTAGTCCCTGCCTTCTCCCTCCTTCCCCTCCCCTCCCCAGCTCTCATACAAGCCCACTGTGTCCGCCTCTTTCTTTCTTCTTCCCGCACCCACTCCCACCTCCACCACCTCATCAGTCTGAGGAAGGGTCTCGACCCGAAACGTCGCCTATTGCTTTGCTCCAGAGTTGCTGCCTCACCCGCTGAGTTACTCCATTGGGCTAATGCTGCTCCGACAACATGGATTTAGGTCAGTCAGCTTCTTATGTCAGGGTTGCTCTCTGTCCTGCGCGTGGCTGGGCACTAAAGTTGCTCTTGCGTCCCTCCAGATGTTTGTGATCCAGGTGAAGCAGAAGGGAGACGCGAGGTACTTCATATATCGCCGTTACCGACAATTCCACAACCTCCAGGTGAAGCTCAAGGGCAAGTTCGACCCAGAGAACAACAAGAACTTCAACACCTGCGTCTTGCCGGCTCTGCCAGGTAGGTCCGGACACGGGACGAGACGCGGATGGTCGCACGGCAGTCAATAGACAATAGGTGCAGGAGTAGGCCATTCAGCCCTTTGAGCCTGCACTGCCATTCAATGTGATTATAGACAATAGACAATAGACAATAGGTACAGGAGTAGGCCATTCGGCCCTTTGAGCCACCACCGCCATTCAATGTGATTATAGACAATAGACAATAGGTGCAGGAGTAGGCCATTCAGCCCTTTGAGCCAGCACCGCCATTCAATGTGATCATAGACAATAGACAATAGACAATAGGTGCAGGAGTAGGCCATTCGGCCCTTTGAGCCAGCACTGCCATTCAATGTGATTATAGACAATAGACAATAGACAATAGGTGCAGGAGTAGGCCATTCAGCCCTTTGAGCCAGCACCGCCATTCAATGTGATCATGGCTGATCATCCCCAATCAGTACCCCGTTCCTGCCTTCTCCCCATATCCCCTATCTTAAAGAGCTCTATCTAGCTCTCTCTTGAAAGCATCCAGAGAACCGCCCTCTGAGGCAGAGAATTCCACAGACTCACCACTCTCTGTGAGAAAAAGTGTTTCCTCGTCTCCGTTCTAAATGGCTCACCCCTTATTCTTAAACTGTGTGGCCCCTGGTTCTGGACTTCCCCAACATCGGGAACATGTTTCCTGCCTCTAGCGTGTCCAAACCCTTAATAATCTTATATGTTTCAATGAGATTCCCTCTCATCCTTCTAAACTCCAGTGTGTACAAGCCCAGCTGCTCCATTCTCTCAGCATATGACAGTCCCGCCATCCCGGGAATTAACCTGGTGAACCTACGCTGGGCTCCCTCAATAGCAAGAATATCCTTCCTCAAATTAGGGGACCAAAACTGTACACAATACTCCAGGTGTGGTCTCACTAGGGCTCTGTACAACTGCAGAAGGGCCTATTTGCTCCTATACTCGACTCCTCTTGTTATGAGGGGACGGGACGGGGATGGTCACGGGATGAAATGTGGACGTCACGCGGCGGGACGCGGAGGGTCACGGGCCGAGACACGGATGTCACGGGACACGTGAACAGACACGGGAAGTCCGTGTGTTATCCCGGTCCCCGACCGACTTGGACCTGCACGGCGAGGTCCCGGCACAAAATAGGAGAATATAATTTCTCTCAGACCCACGAGACTTCAGGTGCAATCAAACATAAAGTGCCGGAGAAACTCAGTGGGTCATAGAGTTATGGAAGCACCCAGCACAGACACAGGTGCAGTGGCCCAACTTGCCCATGCCAACCAAGATCCATTACAGCCCATCAAGTCTACCCCAATATTCAATCATGGCTGATCTATCTCTCCCTCTCAACCCCATTCTCCTGCCTTCTCCCCATAACCCCTGACACCCGTACTGATCAAGAATATTTCTATCTCTGCCTTAAAAATATCAATTGGCCTCCACAGCCGTCTGTGGCAAAGAATCCCACAGATTCACCCCCCTCTGGCTATAGAAATTCCCTCTCATCTCCGTTCTAAAGGAACATCCTTTAATTCTGAGGCTGTGACCTCTAGTCCTAGACTCTAGACTCTCCCACCAGTGGAAACATCCTCTCCACATCCACTCTATCCAAGCCTTTCACTATTCGGTAAGTTTCATTGAGTTCCCCCCTCCCCTCATCTTTCTAATCTCAACCAAAGATCTCGGAGAAAACCCATGAGGTCACGGGGAGAACGTACAAACTCCGTACAGACAGCACCCATAGTCAGGATTGAACCCGGGTCCCTGGTGCCATGAGGCAGCAACTCTACCGCTGTGCCACCTTGCTACCCCTTTTCAGGTCGGGACCCTTCTTGTTATTGAGGGAGTGCAGCGTAGGTTCACCAGGTTAATTCCCGGGATGGCAGGATTTGCACATGATGAAAGAATGGATCAACTGGGCTTGTATTCACTGGATATCTTATGGAAACATATAACATTCTTCAGGGATTGGACTGGCTAGATGCAGGAAACATGTTCCCGATGTTGGGCGGAGTCCAGAACCAGGGGTCACACACAGTTTAAGAATAGAGGACTGAGATGGGGAAAAACTTTTTCACCCAGAGAGTTGTGAATCTGTGGAATTCTCTGCCACAGAAGGCAGTGGAGGCCAATTCATTGGAGGTATTCAAGAGAGAGTTCGATTTAGCTCTTGGGGCTAACGGAATCGAGGCATATGGGGAGAAGGCAGGAACGGGATACTGATTCTGGGTGATCAGCCATGATCATATTGAATGGCGGTGCTGGCTCGAAGGGCCGAATGGCCTACTCCTGCACCAATTTTCTACGTTTCAATGGTACAATAATGTACTTGCGTGATCAGTGTGCATGACACATCAACTCTGTGCAAATTTAAGGACTGCTTTTAGATAGCAGAAGTGGTTAATGACACAGACAAAAGCTGGAGGGTTCTGACAAATGTTTTAAATCAAAAATAATTAGAAAAGTGGGATTTTATTAAAAAATTTAAAAAATTTAAAAAAACCATTGGTAACACTCCCACCACATCCACTCTATCCAGGCCCTTCACGGTTCGGTAAGTTTCAATGAGGTGCCCGCTCATCCTTCTAAACTCCAGCGAGCACAGGCCCAGACGGAGCCTGTAGTTGGATTCCTGCAGTATTCATTTCCAACACCAGATGTCAGTGCTATCAGTAGAATTACATAGAGTGATACAGCATTGAAACAGGCCCTTTGGCCCAACTTGCCCACATCAGGCCAACATGTCCCATCTACACTAGTCCCACCTGCCTGCGCTTGGTCCATATCCCTCCAAACCTGTCCTATCCATGCACCTGTCTAACTGTTTCTAAAAAAATTCAGATAGTCCTAACCTCAACTACCTCCTCTGGCAGCTCGTTCCATACACCCACCACCCTTTGTGTGGAAAAGTTACCCCTCAAATTCCCTTTAAATCCTTTCCCCTGGTCCTCGAATCACCCACTCTGAGCAAGAGACTGTGCGTCTATCCGTTTGAGAAGGAACTGCAGATGCTGGAAAAATCTAAAGTGGAGAAAAAATGCTGGAGAAACTCAGCGGGTGAGGCAGCATCTACGGAGAGAAGGAATAGGGTTTAGATCTGAAACTTCGCCATAGATACTGCCTCACCCGCTGAGTTTCTCCAGCATTTTTTGTCTACTGTGCATTTACCCAATCTATTCCTCTCATGATTTTATTCACCTCTATAAGATCATCCCTTATCCTCCTGCGCTCCAAGGAATAGAGTCCAGGCCTGCTCAACCTCTCCCTGCAGCTCAGACCCTCGAGTCCTGGCAACATCCTTGTAAATATCCCTGCACCCATTCCAGCTTGGTGCCATCTTATATTCAGAGCAGAGCAGACCCAGAGAAGCAGTCAGGACCATTACAAGATGGTGGCGCAGCGGTAGAGTTGCTGCCTTACAGCGCTTGCAGCGCCGGAGACCCGGGTTCCATCCCGACTGCGGGTGCTGTCTGTACGGAGTTTGCACGTTCTCCCCGTGACCTGCGTGGGTTTTCTCCGGGTGCTCCGGTTTCCTCCCACACACCAAAGGCGCGCAGGTTTGTAAGTGAACTGCAGATGCCGGTCTCCACCGAATGCTGGAGTAACTCAGCGGGACAGACAGCATATCAGGAGATAAGGAATAGGTGACGTTTCAGGTTGAGACCCTTCTTCAGACTGAGTGTCAGGGGTAGATGGAGACACAGAGATGTTTAGAGATACAGCGCGGAAACAGGCCCTTCGGCCCACCCAGTCCGTGCCGACCAGCGATCCCGCACACCAACACTCTCAGTCTTAAGGATAGGGGGAAATCCTTTTTAAAACCGAGATGAATGAGGAGAACTTTTTTTCACACAGAGAGTGGTGAATCTCTGGAACTCTCTGCCACAGAGGGTAGTTGAGGGGATATTTACGAGGGATATAGATGGCCCTGATGCTAGGGGAGAGTATAGAGAAGGCAGGTACAAAATGAATGGGAAGATCATGTCATAGAAAGTAATGATGATGAAGATATGGATAGACCTATTTCCATGTTTCTATTGTCACTAGACATGACACAGATGAAATACAAAAGCTGGCCCTCGTACCCTCAGCGTCCCCCGCATACCATATCAGTTTCAGGGGTAGAAAAAACAGAGAAACAGATGTAGAGAAAACAAAATGAAAGAAAGAATGATGATGAAGGAGACAGGCCACTGTTTAGCTGTGGGCCCGGTGGGGGGGGGGGGGGCCTGTCCCACTTATAGGTGCACAATTCTGCGGCGCTACAATACGAATATATACAGATGGAAAACCGGACTGTTGGGACCTGTGAAGTCAGTGCGGGCTTGTGCGACCTTCAATTTTGAAATTAAAGAGTAGTTATAATTTTCGGAAAGCAACTATTCCTGAGTCCTATTTGTCCTAAGGATTTGATGCACCTATAGCGCCTTCCAGAGGGCAGCAGGGACCGAAACAGTCCCAAACGCAGGATTGGGAGCTGTACTTTGACCTGGGCTCCTGTCTTCTTTGCCCGAGTTGCCATGCTAAGGCAGCGGGAGGTGTAGATCAGGTCAATCAATCCATGCCGGAGAAACTCAGTGGGGAGATGGGCACCCAGCAGACAATGTGCTTCTGCGCTGTCCATAGTTACCCTCCATTGAAGCCTCTCCCTGTCTGCCATGGCTGCAGCTCCCTCATACCCCATGGTGTAATGCAGTATGTCAAGCAGGCTCTCGATCGGCCTCTCCGAGCCGTCTGTGGTAGAAGGTCAGATTCACCCCCTCTGGGTTAGAGTCCAGGTTGTGCTTCCCTGAGGAAATGGCCTTACAGGCCATTGTTAGCTGTGGGCCCGGTGTTAACGAGTTACGGGCCTGTCCCACTTACGCGACTTTTTCGGCGACTGCTGGCACCCATCATAGGTCGTTGCAGGTTGCCAAATATTTTCAACATGTTGGAAAATCCAGCGGCGACCAGAACAAGGTACGACTCTTTGGGCGACTACTCATGACCGTACAGGCTTCACCCCAGTGCAGACATGTCGCCTATACGGTTGTGAGTTGTCTCCTCAGTCGCCCAAAGAGTCGTAGCGTCTTCCTGGTCCCCGCTGAATTTTCAACATGTTGGAAATTCTCGGCGACCTGCGACGACCTCTGACGGGTGCCGGCAGTCGCCGAAAAAGTCGCGTAAGTGGGACAGGCCTGTAACAGACAATGAGACTCAACAGGACAACTTTGAAACTAGCACAACAACTTGGGTGGGGGGTGGAGGGAGCGAGAGGGTTACTTGAAGTTAGAGAAGTCAATGTTCATACCACTGGCGTGCAGTGCAAGCTGCCCAAGTGAAATATGAGGTGCTGCTCCTCCAGTTTGCGTTAGGCCTCGCTGCCTGCCGAGATGGATCAGTGCTGTTTGCTGTTCACTCATTAGCTCTGCCTCGGGACAGCTTTGGAGGCTGAGAGCGTTTAGCGCCAAATGTACGCCTGCTTCTCTTCACAGCCACCACTCAGGCCGACATCTTTAATTCCACAAACAGCTTGTAATGGAACAAGGGATTTTAGTAGCTGAATGTCTGATCAGCAGAGTCGGGATGATTAGAGCTAGGCTGCGTGGGAGGCGAAAATTGGATCCCAGAAGGATGCAGGAAGTCGAGAGGCCCACAATACATAGAGTACGTTCTCCCATCGTGACCTGCGTGGGTTTTCTCCGGGTGCTCCGGTTTCCTCCAAAGATTTGTAGTTTATCAGTTAATTGGCTTGGTCAAATTGTAAATTGTCCCTAGTGTAGTGTTAATGTGCGAGCATCAGCTGGCCCCGAATGTTTCCCCTCTGTACCCCTAAACTATAAAACTAAAACAAGGCACAGAGTGCTGGAGAAACTCAACGGGTCAGGCAGCATCTCTGGAGAACATGGATTGGTGATGTTTCGGGTCGGGACCCTTCTTCAGACTGATGGTAAGGGGTTGAGGGGGAAGAAAGCTATCACCTTGCTCCTGAAATGCTGCCTGATCCTCTGAGTTACTCCAGCACATTGTGTCTTCTTTGGCAAACTAGCATCTGCAGTTCCTTGTTTCTACCTGACTCTACGATTCTATGCAAGGGTATTCTGTGATTTTTGTAGTGCCGTTCTTACAATGGAGCTGAAATCCACTGTATTATTTCAGAGACTAGAGAACAGCGCAACACTGGAATAGACCCGTCAGCTATAATGCCTGTGCCCAACATGTTGCCAAGAAACTCCAGCCCTTTCCAGAAATGTTAGTCTTTAGATCTTGACTAAAGGAACAGAATTGGCTAGGCAGCGTAATTCATTTTCTGAGAGGGAGACAGCATGGAAGCAGCAGGCCCTTCAGCCCATCGAGTCCATGCTGCCCGTTAATCACCCATTTGTCCCAATGCTACATTAATGCCAACGTTCTTGGTTAGTAAAGTGGGAGAGTCTAGGACCAGAGGTCGTAACCCCAGAACCAGGGGCCACACACACACAGTTTAAGAATAAGGAGTCGGCCATTTAGAACGGAGACGAGGAAACATTTTTTCACCCAGAGAGTTTTGAGTCCGTGCAATTCTCCTACCACCCCTGCAGGTTTTGCACATTCCCGCGGGCATTGCCACTTTCATTTCACTGTACGTCTTGTATGTGTATGTGTATGTGACAAATAAACTTGACTTGACTTGGTTTGTAGGTTAATTGGCTTGGTGCAATAGTAAATTGTCCCCGTGTGTGTGTGTGTGTGTGTGTGTGTGCGTGCGCGTACGTGCGCGTACGTGCGTGCGTGCGTGTGCGCAGGATAGTGTTAGTGTGCGGGAATCGCTGGTCGGTGCGGACTCGGTGGACCGAAGGGCCCGTTTCCGCGCTGTTTCTCTAAACCTAAACTCAAAACTATTATAGGTAGACAACAGTGCTGGAGAAACTCGGGTGCAGCAGCATCTATGGAGCGAAGGAAATAGGCAACGTTTTGGGCCGAAACCCTTCTTCAGACTAATGTAGGGTGGGGAGAAGAAAGGAGAAAGGAAGAGGAGGAGCCCGGGGGCTGAGGGAGAGCTGAGAATGCGAGGAGATAGTAAGGGTTAACGGAAATTGGAGAAGTCAATGTTTATGCCGCTAGGGTGCAGACTGCCCAAGTGGAATATGAGGTGCTGCTCCTCCAATTACTGGTGGTGCTCATCTGGCCATGGGGGAGGCCCAGGACAGAGAGGTCGGATTCGGAATGGGAGGGGGAGTTGAAGTGCTGAGCCACCGGGAGATCAGGTTGGTTAATGCGGACCGAGCGGAGGTGTTGGGCGAAACCTCCTCAAAACCATTATATTCCCCTCCACAGTCCCATCGCCATTAGCTCCCCCCCCCCCCCCCCCCCCCCCCCTCCCCCCCCCTCCCCCCCCCCCCCCCCACAGGTTCCACAGCTCACCCGCACACTAGGGGCCAAATGACAGAGGGTCGATCAACCACACGTCTTTGGGAGCTCTCAGAGAAAACCCACACACTGGACAATTGTGATGTTCTTGGCATCATTTCTAGTACAAACCCTCAATCCCTCTGTGATCTTATAATTACAACTTCACATTCTTTCCAAAAAGAAAACTCCTTAAACTCTTGGCTACATCTGGAAGCGATTTAAGCAAACCACGGGAAACATAGAAACATAGAAAATAGGTGCAGGAGTAGAAGCCATTTGGCCCTTCGAGCCTGCACCGCCATTCAATATGATCATGTCTGATCATCCTACTCAGTATCCCATCCCTGCCTTCTCTCCATACCCCCTGATCCCTTTAGCCACAAGGGCCACATCTAACTCCCTCTTAAATATAGCCAATGAACTGTGTGGCCTCAACTACCCTCTGTGACAGAGAATTCTACAGACTCACCACTCTCTGTGTGAATTTTTTTTTTCTCATCTCGGTCCTAAAAGACTTCCTCCTTATCCTTAAACTGTGACCCCTTCTTCTGGACTTCCCCAACATCGGGAACAATCTTCCTTGGACTTCTCCAATTTTTGTTAACTAACCTCCGAACATTCCCATTTGCAACCCCCCCCCCCCCACGACCCCTCTCTTCCCTGATCCCAAAATGCTCAGTTATTTTGCAGAGGGGGGAAGATGGAGTAGCCCGGGGTGAGACTGGTCCTTGATTATGCTGTGGCCTTGCTGAGGCAGCGTGAGGTGTAGATGGAGTCAGAGGAGGAACAGAACTTTAGGAATAGGCACAGGAAGCTGGGTCAGGAATGGGTGACGTTTCGGGTTGAAACCCTTTTTTCACACAGGTGAATGGAGGGACATTGATCACCTGTGGGCAGGTATCAGTGTAAATAGACACCAAAATGCTGGAGTAACTCAGCGGGTCAGGTAGCATCTCTGGAGAGAAGGAATAGGTGACGTTTCGGGTCGAGACCCTTCTTCAGACTGAGAGTCGGGGGGAGAGGGAAACTAGGGGTGTAGACGGTGATGTAGAGAAATATAGAAACAATGAATGAAAGATATGCAAAAAGGTAACTTTGATGCAGGAAACAGGCCATTGTTAGCTGTGGGCTGGGTGAGAATGAGTTGCCGACAATGAGACTCAACAAGCCGACTTTGAAGCTGGTATGGATGGGGGAGGGACAGAGAGAGAGGGAATGCAAGGGTTACTTGAAGTTAGGGAAATCAATATTTTGTCTGAGAAGATAGTTGAGGCTGGGACTTTCCCAACGTTTAGGAAACATTAAGACAGGTACATGGATATGGACAGGTTTGGAGGGATATGGACCAAGAGCAGGCAGGTGGGACTAGTGTAGCTGGGACATTGTGGGACTTGGCCAGTGTGGGCAAGTTGGGCCGAAGGGCCTGTTTCCACATTGTATCACTCTATGACTCTCTCTGCAGTTCCTTCCCACACATGAGGTCTAGGTTTGTGAGTTTTGACAGTAAACTGCAGCCCTGGTAACAGAGTTGAGGTTAGGGGGTCTTTTCTCTCTCGAGTCCCCCCCCACACACCCCCGTTCCCCATATGCCGGTTCTGCTTTTGATTCGATCTTCTTGTTCCAACTTAGGGAAGGTTTACCTTGGCAACAAGCAGGAGATTGCAGAGAAACGGATTCACGAACTCAACATCTACATGAAGGTGGGAATACCTTTAAACAACTAACCCCCCCCCCCTCTCTCCAGATCGCTATTCGTCCGTATCCTCAGGGCATGCTTCAGATCTTTTAGAATGTTTAAGAATGCTGGAAAAATCGAAGTTGGGCAAAAACGCTGGAGGAACTCAGGTTTGGTCCATATCCCTCCAAACCTGCCCTGTCCCACTGTGCGAGTTCATTCCAAGAGCTCTCCCGAGTTTTTAAAAAATCAAACTCGTGGTCACACGGAGAATGAACGTAGCGGGTACGTCGGAGCTCGGGGACGCCTCGTAGCGCTAACGGCAGGTACACGGGAAGACTCGCTAACGGCAGGTAAGCACGGGAAGACTCGTGAAGATTTTTCAACATGATGAACGAGAGCCCCGAGTGGCCATTACCGTAAATCTCCGAGTTGGAATCAGGGCAAACTCGGGAGAACTCTTGGAATGAACTCGTACAGTGGGACAGGGGTTTAACTGTTTCCTAAACATTCATGCATTCGGTCCATATCCCTCCAAACTAACACTACCCCACACACACTAGGAACAATTTACAATGATCCCAGAAACGTCACCTATTTCCTTCGCTCCATAGATGCTGCCTCACCCGCTGAGTTTCTCCAGCTTTTTTGTCGACCTCAGATCTTTCAGAATCTCTTTTGACAACAAATGATGCCAAGTGCAACTGGGTTTATGTGTTGGCAATTAGTGTTGCCTCTCTGCTGCCCGCGGAGTTAGACATCAAAGGACCACTAATGGGGACCATCAATGTTTGCAACAGCGACTGTGGCCATTATCATTCCAACACATGTATAACAGCTATAAACCGACTTGAAAGGACCTGCTTATGGCAAACCTCACAATGTCCCGCCATCATTTATTCCAAATAATAATCCGGTATCGGTGAAACAGCGGTAGAGTTGCTGCCTCACGGCGCCAGAGACCCGGGTTCGATCCTGACCACGGCTGCTGTCTGTGCGGAGTTTGCACGTTCTCCCCGTGACCCGCGTGGGTTTTCTCCGGGATCTTCGGTTTCCTCCCACACTCCAAAAACGTACAGGTTTGCAGGTTAATTGGCTTCGGTGTAAATGTAAATTGTCCCCAGTGTGTGTGTAGGATAGTGTTAGTGTGCGGGGATCGCTGGTCGGCACGGACTCGGTGGGCCGAATGGCCTTCTTCCGCGCTGTATCTCTAAACTAAACTAAACGTTCAGCTGTCCTGGGCCTCCTCCATGGCCAGAGTGAGTCCCACCGCAAATTGGAGGAGCAGCACCTCATATTTCGCTAGGGTAGTTTACACCCCAGCGGAACGAACATTGACTTCTCCAATTCCAGGTAGTCCTTGCTTTCTCCCTCCTTCCCCTCCCCTTCCCAGCTCTCCCACAGCCCACTGTCTCCGCCTCTTTCTTTCTTCTTCCCACCCCCACATCAGTCTGAAGAAGGATCTCGACCCGAAAGGTCGTCTATTCCTTCGCTCCATAGATGCTGCCTCACCCGCTGAGTTTCACCAGCATTTTTGTCTACATTAAACTAAACTAAACTAAACTCAGATATAGACTAGTTTAGATAAACTAAACCCAAAAATGCTGGAGAAACTCAGCAGGTGAGGCAGCATCTATGGAGCGAAGGAAATAGGCGACGTTTCGGGTCGAGACCCTTCTTCAGACACAATTACTAAACAAGTACGTTTTGAAGTGCAGAGCTGGTGAAATGTAAATTGTAAAGTGTTGAATTCGCATGTACAAAGCTCCCAATCTGAAGAAGGGTCTCAACCCGAAACGTCGCCCATTCCTTCTCTCCATAGATGCTGCCTCACCCACTGAGTTTCTCCAGCATTTTTGAGGTTTAGTTTATCTAAACTATTCTATATCTGAGTTTAGTTTAGTTTAGTTTCGTTGAATGAATAGCAGGCCAACTGGTTTCAGAACAATGCTGCAATCACCAGGAAATAATTCACACAGTTGAAAGGTGAAGAGAAGTGACCACACCTTAATACAACAGGTACACAGAGACTTCCAGGAAACACTGTTTTGGATTTATTTTGTTTCCTTCAAAATAGACTTTACTCAGATAATAAATATATACAGTACATGAACCGTGGGAAAAATTCATCCGACATTTTCGGAGGCTATACAAATTGTTCGATTCAGTCTATGTACATTGCTCAAATTTCATGCAATGAGATCGTGACTTCAGGAAAAGCAGGGAGATAAAGGTAAAAAATTAGCAGGCTGTTGCCAGGGCTCGAGGGTGTGAGCTACAGGGAGAGGGCGAGGAGGCTGGGACTCTATTCCTTGGAGCGCAGGATGATAGACAATGGTGCAGGAGTAGGCCATTCGGCCCTTCGAGCCAGCACCGCCATTCAATGTGATCGTGGCTGATCATCCACAATCAGTACCCCGTTCCTGCCTTCTCCCCATATCCCCTGACTCCGCTATTTTTAAGAGCCCAATGTAGGGAGTTAAGTATCCTGGGAACGGGCCTCCACCGCCTTCTGAGGCAGAGAATTCCACAGACTCACAACTCTCAGTGTGAAAAAGGTGATCTTATAGAGATGAGGGGTGATATTATGGAGGTGTATAAAATCACGAGAGGAATAGATCGGGTAGATGCACAGAGTCTCTTGCCCAGAGTAGGGGAATCGAGGACCAGAGGACATAGGTTTAAGGTGCAGCTGAATGAGTGGGTTAACCTATGATGAGGGTTTGTCGGCACTGGGCCTGGACTCGCTGGAGTTTAGAAGGATGAGGGGGTGATATTAAAACTCATTGAAACTTACCGAATAGTGAAAGGCCTGGATAGAGTGGATGTGGAGAGGATGTTTCCTCTCGTGGGTGAGTCTAGGACCAGAGGCCCATCCTCAGAATTAAAGCACGTTCCTTTAACAAGGAGATGAGGAGGATTTTCTTTAAAATCTGTGGAACTCATTGCCACAGAAGGCTGTGGAGGCCAGGTCAGTGGATATTTTTAAGGCGGAGATAGATAGATTCTTGATTAGTGCGGGTGTCAGGGGTTATGAGGAGAAGGCAGGAAAATTGGGTTAGGACGGTGAGATATATCAGCCATGGTTTGAATGGCGGAGATGGGCCGAATGGTCCTCGAACTTTCCCACCTGTTTTCTTTTGACTGATCCTTTTCCAAATTTTTACCAAAATTCCAGAAACTCTTGGCCCTTCCAGCCTGGATTCTCCTGGATGAGGATTTGCGGATTTTCTTCTACCAGACCAAGGAGGACAGCGTGCAGGTACCAAAGTCCCTCCGGAGGCTGAGGCCACCGACCCGCAGAGTGTGAGTACCTCTAGCGATCGAAATATCCAGCGACAGACTCGGGGCCCCGAACTTGCTGACTGCGTGCTATGTTCTCTCTCAATCGCGAGTCCATTAACTCTTAACGGGGCTGTCCCACTTACGCGACTTTTGCGGCGACTGCCTGCACCCGTCATAGGTCGTTGCAGGTCGGCGAAAATGTTCAACGTCCAGCGGCGATCAGAAAGACGCCACGACTCTTTGGGCGATGACTCACGACCGTGTCGCGGGGTGAAGCCCGTACAGCCGTGAGCAGTCGCCCAAAGAGTCGTAGCATCTTTCTGGTCGCTGCTGGATATTTCACGCGTTGAAAATTTTTGCCGACCAGCAACTACCTATGCCGCCGGCAGTCACCGAAAAAGTTGCGTAAGTGGGACAGCCCCATTACTTGCATCCCTGCCAGAGGAGGTAGTTGAGGCAGGGACTTTCCCCAACATTTAAGAAACATTTGGACAGGTACACATGGATGGGACAGGTTGGGAGGGATGTGGGCCAAACGTGGGCAGGTGGGACTAGTGTAGATGGGACATTGTTGGGCGGTGTGGGCAAGTTGGGCCTGTTTCTACACGGTATCACCCTGTGACTGTAACAGCACTTTCAGGTACAATCCTGATACTGGGCATGCAGCGGTAGGTTTTATCCTGACTATGGGTGCTGTCTATACGGAGTTTGCACGTTCAACCTGTGAGAGATATGGAACAATGATTGAAAGATATGCAAAAAAGTCACGATGATAAAGGAATTCTCTCTGCCTCAGAGGGCGGTGGAGGCAGGTTCTCTGGATGCTTTCAAGAGAGAGCTAGATAGGGCTCTTAAAGACAGCGGAGTTAGGGGATATGGGGAGAAGGCAGAAACGGGGTACTGATTGTGGATGATCAGCCATGATCACATTGAATGGCGGTGCTGGCTCGAAGGGCCAAATGGCCTACTCCTGCACCTATTGTCTATTAACTGTTCGATGTACTGGATCCAATTCCTTGTGTCTCCACTGACAGGCCTTCCTTTGTTTTTCAGCCAAACCAAGACTGTAAGGGAAGGAGTGATCCTGGAAGATGAGAAGCCCTGGGCTGAGGTGAGTGTGTGGGGAGTGTCGATCTAATGCCCCATGGTCGCTGTTTGGTTTAGTTCAGTGTCACGACTGGGAACAGGCCCTTCGGCCCACCGAGTCCATGCTGGCCAGCGATCGCCTCCATTCAATAGCTCTATCCTACACACTCGGACGATATACAGAAGCCAATTAACCTACAAACCTGCACGTCTTTGGAGTGTGGGAGGAAACCGGAGCACCCGGAGTGTAGGGAGTGGATGAGAAAGTGGGCCGAATGGCCTGCTTCTATGTTGTGTCTCTAAAATAAAGAGGCACATTGGTGCTGACACCGGCTGTTGCTAATGTTTAACAAGGAACTGCAGATGCTGGAAAAATCGAAGGTGGCCAAAAAAGCTGGAGTAACTCAGCGGGTGAGGCAGCATCTACTGGAGAGAAGGAATGGGTGACATCAGGAAACATGTTCCCCATGTTGGGGGGAGTCCAGAGCCAGGGGGTCACACACAGTTTAAGAATAAGGGGTTGGCCATTTAGGACTGAGATGAGGAAAAACCTTTCCACTCAGAGAGTTGTGGAATCTGTGGAATTCTCTGCCACAGAAGGCAGTGGAGGCCAATTCACTGGATGTTTTCAACAGAGAGTTAGATAGAGCTCTTAGGGCTAACGGAATCAAGGGATATGGGGTTCACTGAAGCCTCTCTTTCTCTCTCTGTCCCCACAGGCTCTGTATAACTTTACTGGGGCAAATGACTTGGAATTGACATTCAAAGCTGGCGACATCATCTATCTGCTGAAGAAAGTTAACGAACAGTGGTTCGAGGTAAGTCTGTGAAGATATAGGTTAGCTGAAGTGTTCAGCGGTTGATTTAAATGGCCTATCCTGGTCTCTTGAAGTGTGTGTGTGTTGGTGTAAGGACAAGGACACGGATGAATGAATGAATGATTGATTGATTGAATGAATGAATGATTGAATGAATGAATGAAATGAATGAATGAATGAATGATTGAATGAATGAATGAATGAATGATTGAATGAATGAATGAATGAATGAATGAATGATGATGAATGAGTGAATGAATGAATGAATGAATGAATGATGAGTGAATGAGTGAATGAATGATGATGAGTGAATGAATGAATGAATGTATGAATGAATGAATGATGAGTGAGTGAGTGAATGAATGATGAATGAGTGAGTGAGTGAGTGAATGAATGGATGATATGAATGAATGAATGAATGAATGAATGAATGAATGAATTACTGAGTGAATGCATGCATGCATGAATGAATGAATGAATGAGTGAATGAATGAACACACGTTTATTGTCTCCACGGATTGTCACCTTGTCGTGGTGGAGAAGCTTGTGTGGTCCTGAGATCCTGAGAGCGATGCCGTCTGGAGCTATCTACGCTCCTGGTAGGGCCACCCATGGCGGTAAGGTCGAGGGGGAGGTCTCTGACAAAGAGTCAATCCAACCAAGACCTCAACGGTGGAACAGGCGGAGGGAGGACGATGGCTGACCTTAGTGGAACGTCACAGTCTACTCCTGTAGAATGGCCTACTCCTGCACATAATTTCTATGTTTCTATGTTTCTATGATCCTTTTACACGTGTTCACCGGCTAATATTGCTCTCTTCCCCTCCTCTGTCATCACCCACCCCTTCTCACTAGGGCATTCACAGTCACTGCACAGGCATCTTCCCAAAATCTTTTGTGAGAATCATCAAAGATTTATCGCAAGAGGTGGCCGCCATTCAGGAGGACAGGAGGATCGTGGCTCATTGGTTCCGTTGTGTCTACCACAAAGAACACTGTTGTGAGATCAGGTGAGTGATGGTCCTGTCCCACCTAAGGGCCTGTCACACCTGCCGATTTTTTTCGGCGACTGTTGGCATCATTGACTGACGTATAAGGTCAACGGAAAATTGGCGACGCAATGACATATGGAGGCAGCGGAGTTTTTTCAAGTGTCGCAACATTTTGTTTTGTCGCCGTTGGATTTCGAGATATTCAAAATCTTTTGGCGGAAACTGATATGACGGTGGCAGTCGCCGAAAAAAATCGGCAAATGGGACTGGCCCTTTAGACTATTTTTAATAATAATAATAATAATAATAACTTTATTTATAAAGCGCTTTTAGACAACATCAGTTACCACAAAGTGCTGTACATGGGAAATCAACAAAAAGTTATTACAAACTACTAAAACCATTAAGACGACTTAAGGATAAGGGGGAAACTATAAAAACTAAACGAATCTCTGGAATAAAAATTAAAAGACTATATTAAGTTAGATAAGGGGATTCAATGGAGAGAATAAATATCATCGGCCATGATCATATTGAATGGCAAAGCAGCCTAGCACATGAATATGAACAGTCCATTGCTCTTTCTCCTCGACCCACCCCTTCTCACAGCATTCCAGTCAAGCCAGGCATCTCCCAAAATCTTTTGTGAGAATCATCAAAGGTTTTTAGTGGAGGATTTAAAGATGTGATCAGTGGGGTAAAAGGCCTGTCACACCCTCTGGCCGACTTTAGTCAACCGTTTGCATCATTGACTGATCTGCGACGCAATGACCTCTGAGGCAGCAGAGCATTTCAAGTGTACGGCCGTTGGATTTCGAGATGTTCAAAGTCTTTTGGCGGAAACTGATGTGACGGTGGCAGTCGCCGAAAAAACTCGGCAAATGGGACTGGCCCTTTAGACTATTTTTAGGCGACATGGGAATAGCATGTAACATGAAAAGGCTCTATCCCCTCTGAGCTTTTTAAAGATAAACAACTAAATAAATATCAATAACCTCCATCCTTCACTACCTCCCAGGTAAGGAGCAGCCCTGAGCCGCTGAGCAGTCCTGTTTTTTAGTCTAATGGCGTCCGCTGGTAGTTCGCTTTCCTCTGAGAGCATTAAGGAGAGGGCAGCAGCGGCGACTATATAATCATAGCAGGCTTCGCTGAAGAACCGCTGAAGGCTGGATATAAAATTTGAAATAAAACCATCACTTAAGAGCCCCATCACACAGAGTGCAGTGCAGGTTCACCAGGTTAATTCCCGGGATGGCGGGACTGTCATATGCTGAGAGAATGGAGCGGCTGTGGGCTTGTACACTCTGGAGTTTAGAAGGATGAGAGGGTATCCCATTGAAACATTTAAGATTGTTAGGGGTTTGGACACGCTAGAGGCAGGAAACATGTTCCCGATGTTGGGGGAGTCCAGAACCAGGGGCCACACACACAGTTTAAGAATAAGGAGTAAGCCATTTAGAACGGAGACGAGAAAACACTTTTTCACACGGAGAGTTGTGAGTCTGTGGAATTCTCTTCCTCAGAGGGCGGTGGAGGCAGGTTCTCTGGAGGCTTTCAAGAGAGAGCTAGATAGGGCTCTTAAAGATAGCGGAGTCGGGGGATATGGGGAGAAGGCAGGAACGGGGTACTGATTGGGGATGATCAGCCATGATCACATTGAATGGCGTTGCTGGCTCGAAGGGCCAAATGGCCCACTCCTGCACCTGTTGTCTATTGTCTATATAAACTACACTAATCTATGCATTGCTCCTGTTGCAGGGACATCTACCTGAAGACCGGCATCTCTCTGCAGCCAGAATACAAGATGCTCTTGTCCAAGATGAGGTACAGTTGTCATTGTGACTCAACAATCTCCTTGTAATGAGACCTCTGCTAACGGTTTTGGCTTTGCTCATTTAGAGTCAAGGAGTCCCTTCGGCCCATCGAGCCTGTGCCGACCAGCGATCACCCCGTACACTAGCACCAACCTACACACGCGCACTCGGGGGAAACCGGAGCACCCGGAGAAAACCCACGCGGTTCGGGGGAGAACTTACAGATGGAGGCCCTTCAGCCCAACTCACCAAGATGTCTCATCTATGCTCATCACATTTCATCGCCTTCAGTCCATATGCCTCAATCCAATTGTCTTTTTGAATGCCATAATAGTCCCTACCTCAACGACCTCCTCTGGCAGCTCATTCCATACACCCACCAACCTTTGTGTGGAAAAGGTTCCCCCTCAGAGCCCTGTTCAATCTTCCCCCACTCACTTTAAACCTGCAGTTCTTCATTCCTCTTCTCTGGGTAAATAAACGGTGGAGTTGCTGCCTCACGGCGCCAGAGACCCGGGTTCCATCCTTGAGAACGGGCGCTGTCTGTACGGAGTTTGCAGGTTCTCCCCGTGACCTGCGTGGGTTTTCCCCGGGTGCTCCGGTTTCCTCCCACACTCCAAAGACGTGCGGGTGTGTAGGCTAACTCATTTCTTTATGTAAGTTGCCCCTAGTGTGTGTGGGGTAGTGCTAGTGTACGGGGTGATTGCTGGTCGGCGCGGACTCGGTGGGCCGAAGGGCCTGTTGTATCTCCACGCTGTATCTCTAAAGTAAAGAGAATGGGATTTTGGCAGGGGAATGGAGCAGAATAAATGAGCCATTTACAACATTCAACACCAGAGTATTCTTGGCCGAGAACCACTATATCCAATGTTTTGAATAGGAAATGTATTTTTTCCATTGGAATTCCAGACTTGGATGGGAATGTGGGCACGTGGAGTTCAGCGTGTATTCAATGGGGCTATGGACAATAGACAACAGACAATAGGTGCAGGAGTAGAGGCCATTCAGCCCTTCGAGCCAGCACCGCCATTCAATGTGATCATGGCTGATCATCCCCAATCAGTACCCAGTTCCTGCCTTCTCCCCATATCCCCTGACTCCGCTATCTTTAAGAGCCCTATCTAGCTCTCACTTGAAGGTAGCCAGAGTATCGGCCTCCACTGCCCTCTGAGGCAGAGAATTCCACAGACTCACCACTCTCTGTGAGAAAAAGTGTTTCCTCGTCTCCGTTCTAAATGGCTAACTCCTTATTCTTAAACTGTGTGGCCCCTGGTTCTGGACTCCCCCAACATCGGGAACATGTTTCCTGGTCATTATACCAAATTTGTACACGTTCACATGTTATAGGAGTAGAATCAGGCCATTCGGCCCATCCAGTCTACTCCGCCATTCAATCATGGCTGATCTCTGCCTCCTAATCCCATTCTCCTGCCTTCTCCCCATAACTCCTGACACCCGTTCTCATCAAGAAATGTCTTGAAGATAGACACAAAATGGGACCTTCACAACATTTAGGAAACAGTCAGACAGGTACATGGATGGGACAGGTTTAGAGGGATATGGACCAAGCGCAGGCAGGTGGGACTAGTGTAGATGGGGCATGTTGGTCGGTGTGGGCAAGTCGGGCCGAAGGGCCTGTTTCCATGCTGTATCACTCTACGACTGTATAATTTTATGTAACAATTCCAAAAACACCGACCCCCACCCCTCCCCCCCTCCCCCCCCTCCCCTTACCTGTATCTCACCTGCATCCGTTCCCATTTCACCCGTTCACCTGTTTCCATGCTCAATGGCTCTTTGACTCTAATTAGGATCCTTATTGAGATGGAGAAGGCCATTCAGCCCATCAGCTTCATGCTGCCTCCCAGCTGGACAATCCAACCAGTGATAAGGAACTGTTTACACTGAAGATAGACACAAAATCAAATTCCTCGTATGTTGCAAAACATACTCGGCTAATAAAGTATGATTATGATGATGAAATGCTGGAGTGACTCAGTCAGCATCTCTGGAGAGAAGGAATGTGTAGGAAGAAGGATCTCGACTCTAAAGGTCACCCATTCCTTCTCTCCAGAGATGCTGCCTTTCCCACTGTGTTACTCCAGCATTTAGTGTCCACCTTCAATCCAATCAGTTCTGTTTCCTCTGCTCTTATTCGCTTTATTGAGATTTTGGCAGTGGATTGGAGCAGGCCCTTTGGCCCATCTTGCTCATGCCGACCAACCTGTCCCACCTGCCTGCGTTTGGCCCATATCTATCTATCTATCTATCTATTAGTATATAAAACTCAAATCCGTCCCCCGTCCGTCCGCCTGCAGTACGGATCCCTTCCTGCCTTTTGATTCGTTGACGGCTGCTCCTTCCTATCAGCTTCCAACACACTTCGAAACAAAGTTGCAAGACAGGAACACTGAACTTCTCACTGCTGCAGCAGGCTGGGGAGGTGCAATTGAGGGAGGCAGGGGAGTGCTGGAAACTTACATTTGGGAACGGGCTCAGTTCCATTGGAGGAGACGGTGCATGGTGGAATATTGGGTTGGGGGATCACACCATTGGGGGAGCAGACCCAACGGGTCTGCACTTGGTCTAGTAATATATTAAAACTCTGTGGCCGGCTGGCTGTGTGTGTTTCTGCCTGACTTGTGGTTGCCAGCCTTTGATTCGTTGCTACGCCAACACCAGACCCAGAAACGCCCAGATTTTTTCCATTCCGGTAGAGATTTCACTTTTCAATCCAAGTATCAACTCCTCATTAAATTTAGTCGTGTTTATGTACACATTTTTAATAAAATCCTTCTCCCCCCCCCCCCCCACCACTCACTCATTTTGGCGCCTCCTGCTGGCCAGCGACCATAACGGCTGCTGGCGCCCGCATCGCGCCTCAAAGACGCCATTTAAAAACAGCCGCACTGCTGACTGCGGGAACGGCTTGACTTGGAGGACCACGTCTCCCGTGGGGGCTACGGGTAGGGAACGCCTGCGTTGGGGGAGCAGACCCAACGGGTCTGCACTTGGTCTAGTATCCCTCTAAACCTGTCCTATCCATACCTTCAGTGTCTACCCATACCTTCAGTACCTTCGGTACTCAGTGATCTAAACCTTCCATAAGCGTTGCGATCGTCCAATCCTCAACGTAATGCCACTCACGTTCTCGCCCTTCCATTTTCTCACGCCTCCCAGGGCTGAATTTGCGACTGAGGACATCGCTCTCAACTACTGCGACCCGGAAGGAGACCTGGTGCGTATCCTGGACGACACGGACTTGGAGCTGATGGCGGTGGAGGCTGAGGAAAGGCCAAAGGTCACCAAGGCCGACTTTGCCCCGTGGCGCGTGCACGTGAGCAGGAAGCACGATTTCACCATCTACAACATCAACCCTTGAACCACCACCCACCGACTAATGGCCAGTTTAACGGATTAGCCTCTTTGCTGCAATACTAACTTGGAGATCATTTAATATTGTCATGACTGATCCCCTTTTCACTGAAGTGGGAACTAAGTTCTTCTACATCTGGTTTTGGACGGGCGTACGTCAGCTCCCGTCTCTCGCCTTGCTTCGAGGATGCATTTGTTGAAAGATGTTCTCCAGCTTCCAGCAACGACAATCATCCGCTGATCTTCAATTTCTGTTTTTGGCCATCGGTTGTAGCCATTGAAGGCATGGGAGGGTGGCACAGTGGTGCAGCGGGTAGAGCTGCTGCCACACAGGGCCAGAGACCCGGGTTCGATCCCGACTACTGAGTTTGTACCTTCTCCCCGTGACCTGCGTGGGTTTTCTCCAGGTGCTCCGGTTTCCTTCCACACTCCAAAGACGTACAGGTTTGTAGGTTGATTGACCAATGCACATTGTAAATTTTCCCTTGAGTGTGTAGGATAGTATTAGCATGCGGGATGATCGCTGATCGGTGCGGGATCGGTGGGCTGAAGCCCTTTCCTGTGTTGTATCTCTAAACCAAACTAAACTCAATATTTCAGACTTTGATACAGATACAGTGTGGGAACTGGCCCTTCGGCCCACCAAGTCTGTGTTGACTAGTGATCAACCCCTACTTACAATATAACAAGAGGATTTCAGTATAGGAGTAAAGAGATTCTTCTGCAGTTGTACAGGGCTCTGGTGAGACCACACCTGGAGTATTGTGTACAGTTTTCGTCTCCTAATTTGAGGAAGGACATCCTTGTGATTGGCAGTAGGTTCACAGAGATTGATCCCTGGGATGGCAGGACTGTCATATGAGGAAAGATTGAAAAGACTAGGCTTGTATGCACTGGAGTTTAGAAGGATGAGGGGGAATCTTATAGAAACACATAAAATTATAAAAGGACTGGACAAGCTAGATGCAGGAAAAATATTCCCAATGTTGGGCGAGTCCAGAACCAGGGGCCACACACAGTCTTAGAATAAAGGGGAGGTCATTTAAGACCGAGGTGGGAAAAAACTTTTTCACCCAGAGAGTTGTGAATTCATGGAATTCCCTGCCACAGAGGGCAGTGGAGGCCAAGCCACTGGATGGATTTAAGAGAGAGTTAGATAGAGCTCTGGGGGCTAGTGGAGTCAAGGGATACGGGGAGAAGGCAGGCACGGGTTATTGATAGGGGACGATCAGCCATGATCACAATGAATGGCGGTGCTGGCTCGAAGGGCCGAATGGCCTCCTCCTACACCTATTTTCAATGTTTCTAATACAATACAATAGTATGTAATTTTTAGTTATATAGCACTTTTAAATCAAATCTCGTGGAAGCCAAACTTTACAGAGAAGAAATCAGATTACCATACATCCATATAAAATAAAAATAGAAAAGACACAGCACACTATCGGATTTATCATCACCAATAATACTTTATAAGCCAAGTATGTTTTGCAACATACGAGGAATATGATCTGTCAAACAGTCATACAAATAAAAAGCAACAAGCCACACAAAATACATTTTAACATAAACATCCACCACAGTGACCCCTCCACATTCCTCACTGTGGTGGAAGGTGAAATGAAGTTCAATCTCTTCCCTTATAACCATATAACCATATAACAATTACAGGACGGAAACAGGCCATCTCGGCCCTACAAGTCCGTGCCGAACAAATTTTTTTTTTCCCCTTAGTCCCACCTGCCTGCACTCATACCATAACCCTCCATTCCCTTCTCATCCATATGCCTATCCAATTTATTTTTAAATGATACCAATGAACCTGCCTCCACCACTTCCACTGGGAGCTCATTCCACACCGCCACCACTCTCTGCGTAAAGAAGTTCCCCCTCATGTTACCCCTAAACTTCTGTCCCTTAATTCTGAAGTCATGTCCTCTTGTTTGAATCTTCCCTATTCTCAAAGGGAAAAGCTTGTCCACATCAACTCTGTCTATCCCTCTCATCATTTTAAAGACCTCTATCAGGTCCCCCCTTAACCTTCTGCGCTCCAGAGAATAAAGACCTAACTTATTCAACCTATCTCTGTAACTTAGTTCTTTCTTAGTTCTTTGTTCTCCCGCGGTCGGGAGCCTCGAGCTCTCCGTTGACGGGACGATCTTCCGTTAACGTAGCCAGCAGATGTCTTTCCTTGTTAGGGGGCAAACAAACTCCTGAATCTTACACAATTTCACAACTTGCCCGAAGCCAATTAAACTACAAACCCGCTCGACTTTGGAGTGTGGGAGGGAAACCAGAGCACCCGGAGAAAACCCACGTGGTCACGGAGAGGACGTACAAGTTCCGAGGCAATAAACTAAACCAAACTAATCTCACTGTACAAGATTACTACAACGTTGTGGACTGTATCTGGAGGCTGGGCCCTGGATCTGGAGCCAGCAGATCAAACGCCAGCTGAGAAAATTAAATGTTAAATATTAAAATAGGTAATTTTAAAAAGCCAGTCTCTGTGAATTGATTCACTATTTCACGAACAGTAAAAGGGCCTGGATCACTTACGCGATTTCTTTCGGCGACTTTCAGCATAGTCGCAACAATTTTGAACATGTTGAAAATCCAGTGGCGACACGAGTGGTAGCAGTCAAATATGGGACAAGGGTGGTCCCACACGGGATAAACCAATATATGGGATGTTGGCAACCCTTGTCGGGACCCTCCTTCAGACTCTAGATTACCAAGCTGGGCTGATTGCCCTGTTATTCAGCGGAGTTTGCCATGCTTTTTACAACTCTTCACTTGCCAATATTCCCTCTGGAAACGAACCTGTAATGTTTGCTTTAGTTGGAACCATTAAATACCACGTGGGCTCAGCTATCGATTCCAGCAACAATTAAACCATCAGCAGCGAGACTCTAAACCTGTTCCCTGCTGGTAAATTCATCACCCGAAACGTCACCTATTTCCTTCGCTCCATAGATGCTGCCTCACCCGCTGAGTTTCTCCAGCATTTTTGTCCACCCTGGATCTTGAAGACTGATTGCCATTTCCACTTCCTTCTTCTTCTTCTAAAGCCCTTTGACAAATGTCCTCACTCGGTTGTTGGAAGTTAGACAATAGGTGCAGGAGTAGAGGCCATTCGGCCCTTCGAGCCAGCGCCGCCATTCACTGTGATCATCCCCAATCAGTACCCCGTTCCTGCCTTCTCCCCACATCCCCTGACTCCGCTATTTTTAAGAGCCCTATCTAGCTCTCTCTTGAAAGCATCCAGAGAACCTGAGGCAGAGAATTCCACAGACTCACCACCCTCTGTGAAAAAAAGTGTTTCCTCGTCTCTGTTCTAAATGGCTTACCCCTTATTCTTAAACCGTGTGTGGCCCCTAGTTCTGGACTCCCCCAACATCGGGAACATGTTTCCTGCCTCTAGCGTGTCCAAGCCCTTAACAATCTTAAATGTTTCAATGAGATAACCTCTCATCCTTCTAAACTCCAGAGTGTACAAGCCCAGCTGCTCCATTATCTCAGCATATGACAGTCCCGCCATCCCGGGAATTAACCTGGTGAACCTACGCTGGGCTCCCTCAATAGCAAGAATGTCCTTCCTCAAATTAGGGGACCAAAACTGCACACAATACTCCAGGTGTGATCTTTGGAGATCAGGTGACTGATCTCCAAAGATCTAGATCAGGTGACTGGGAATAGAATGACTCTTGAAGATCGACACAAAAAGCTGGAGTAACTCAGCGGGACAGGCAGCATCTCTGCAGAGAAGGGATGGGTGACGTTTCGAGTCGAGACCCTTCTTCAGACTGAAAGTCAGGGGAGAGGGAAACTAGAGGAATGAAAAGGTTCAGTAAAGCATGCCTGTAAATGCATTGAAGGTAGACAAAAATGCTGGAGAAACTCAGCGGGTGGGGCAGCATCTATGGAGTGAAGGAAGTAGGCGACGTTTTGGGTCTAGACTGATGCTGTAAATACACTACTGACTATTTATTGTGCAGTCATAAGGTCATAAGGAATAGGAGTACAATTAAGCCATTCGGCCCATCAAGTCCACTCCGCCATTCAATAATGGCTGATCTATCTCTCCTTCCTCGCCCCATTTTCCTGCCTTCCCCCCAAACCCCTGACACCCGCACTAATCAAGAATCTATCTATCTCTGCCTTAAAAATATCCACTGACTTGTGGCCTCCACAGCCGTCTGTGGCAAATAATTCCACAGATTCACCGCCCTCTGATTAAAGAAATTCCTCCTCATCTCCTTCCTAAAAGAACATCCTTTTAATTCTGAGGCTGTGACCTCTGGTCCTAGACTCTCCCACTAGTGGAAATATCCTCTCCCCATCCACTCTATCCAAGCCTTTCACGACTCTGTACGTTTCAATGAGCCCCCCCCCCCCCCCCCCCACAGCTTTGAATCTTCTAAACTCCAGCGAGTTCAGGCCCAGTGCCATCAAACGCTCGTTGTGTGTTAAAATATCTTGCAGTTTGTTTCAGCCACGTCTCCGAAATCCTTCAGAGTTCTGCATCTGGCCCTATCACCCCGACCGCAAGCAAGGCAAGGCTCCTGCCAAGGATAAGCAGTTTTAATCCCAGTCAACTCAAGGGCTGAGAGGCATCTGCTAGACATTTAAGGCCTCTTATATTTCAGGTTTGTTACCACACCATGCAGTAATAAAATGTAACTTTCCAACTAAAGGTCTTTAGCTTAATAGCCTTCTAAAACATAGTTATCTGATCAACGGGAGTTTGTGGCTCAGTTAGATCCCAAAATAGATGGCTTGGACAAAAAGCAAAATAGCTTACGCACTGTATCTGTATTAAGAATAAGGGGTAAGTGTACAATGTACAAATCAAATCAGAGCCGCCACACTGATGACCCAAGAAAGTCGGAGCCCACAATGGTCCATTGTTGCAGGAGTCTGGAGAAGGGTACATCCGACCCGATACATCACCTATTCTATCTCTCCAGAGACGCTGCCTGTCCCGCTGAGTTACTCCAGCTGTTTGTGTCTATCTTCGGTGTAAACCAGCATCTTAAGGGGTTGGACAGGACTAGATGCAGGGGTCACAGCTTACGGATAAGGGGGAAATCCTTTAAAACCGAGATGAGAAGAACTTTTTTCACACAGAGAGTGGTGAATCTCTGGAACTCTCTGCCACAGAGGGTAGTCGAGGCCAGTTCATTGGCTATATTTAAGAGGGAGTTAGATGTGGCCCTTGTGGCTAAAGGGATCAGAGGGTATGGAGAGAA
>NC_073413.1:10383957-10411457 GCF_028641065.1 Leucoraja erinaceus
CCGCGTGGGTTTTCTCCGGGTGTGCTGGCTTCCCCCCACACTCCGAAGACGTACGTGCGGGTTTATAGGTCAATTGACTCCTGCTAAACTGTCTGTGGATAGTGTGGGTGATCGGTGGGCAGCCTGCTTCTGCGCTGGATCTCTAAATGTTTAAACTAAAAACCTCCAAGCCATCCCGACCCAGAACATCGCCTGCCCATTGCCTCCACAGACGCTGCCTGACCCGCTGAGTTCCTCCAGCGCTCTGTGTTTCTATCAGTTGCTGCTGTGAGGCAGTTTCTCTACCAACATTACTCACTCAATTGATGCTGATTACTGCAAAGTTGCTTAAAAACGCTAATAGTGTGAGTTTAGTTTATTGTCACGTGTTTCGAGGTACATTGAAAATCTTTTATACACAATAGGTGCAGGAGTAGGCCATTTGGCCCTTCGAGCCAGCACCGCCATTCAATGTGATCATGGCTGATCATCCACAATCAGTACCCCGTTCCTGCCTTCTCCCCATATCCCCTGAATCCGCTATCTTTAAGGTAGACAAAAGTGCTGGAGAAACTCAGCGGGTGCAGCAGCATCTGTGGAGCGAAGGAAATAGGCAAACATTTTTAAGAGCCATATCTAGCTACCTCTTGAAAGCATCCAGAGAACCGGCCTCCACCGCCCTCTGAGGCAGAGAATTCCACAGACTCACCACTCTCTGTGAGAAAAGGTGTTTCCTCGTCTCCGTTCTAAATGGCTTACCCCTTATTCTTAAACTGTGTGTGTGTGTGGCCCCTGGTTCTGGACTCCCCCAACATCGGGAACATGTTTCCTGCCTCTAGCGTGTCCAAGCCCTTAACAATCTTATATGTTTCAATGTTTTGTTGCGTGCTAACCAGTCAGCGGAAGGACAATACATGTTCACAATCGAGCCGTCCACAGTGTACAGATACATGATGAAGGGAATAACATTTAGTGCAAGGTAAAGCCAGCAAAGACCAAGAGGGGTGTGGAAAAGAAATGCAGGTGCTGGTTTAAACCGAAGATAGACACAAAATGCTGGAGTAACTCAGTTTCGGGTCGAAACGTCACCCATTCCTTCGCTCCATAGATGCTGCCCGTCCTGCTGAGTTACTCCAGCATTTTTGTCCACCTGGAATAAAGTTTCCGTCGGTGGGAATTGATTGTCTGAAGCGGTTGCCTGTTTCTGTGTGTTCTTTGTACAACTGTCTCTCTTTGTGCTTCACAGTTAGTAATGGTGGCTGGACGCACGCTGGGACTCGTCTTGTTCTTCATCACCCTGAGACTGGGGAGCGCGGCCCCGCCTGGCGAGCCCCGCCAGGAGGGCCAATGCGTGCGCTGTTGTGACCCCGCCCGCTACCCGGAGTCTCGCCGTGGGAGTCCCAGCCCACTCTACCCCACGCCACACGTCTACCCCCACATCAACATCACCATCCTCAAAGGTAACGGGCGCGGCGACTCTACGTAGCGACTCGCTACAATACGATACAATACGATAGAACTAGGACCAGGAGTAGGCCATTCGGCCCTTCCAGCCAGCACCGCCATTCAAAGTGATCATGGCTGATCATCCCCAATCAGTGCCCCGTTCCTGCCTTCTCCCCATATCCCCTGACTCGGCTATCTTTAAGGTAGACAAAAGTGCTGGAGAAACTCAGCGGGTGCAGCAGCATCTGTGGAGCGAAGGAAATAGGCGACGTTTTGGGCCGAAACCCTTCTTCAGAGCTTTAAGAGCTATCTTTGAGAGCCCTATCTAGCTCTCTCTTGAAAATATCCAGAGAACTGCCCTCTGAGGCAGAGAATTCCACAAACACACAACTGCCTGGAATAAACTGGAGCGAAGGAAATAGGCAACGTTTCGGGCCGAAACCCTTCTTCAGTCTGAAGAAGTTCCTTCGCTCCATAGATGCTGCTGCACCCGCTGAGTTTGTCCAGCACTTTTGTCTACCTTCGATTTTCCAGCATCTGCAGTTCCCTCTTAACACCTATTCCATGTTCTTCAGAGATGCTGCCTGACCCGCTGAGTTACTCCAGCACTCTGTGAAACGTCACCTATCCATGTTCTCCACAGATGCTGCCTGACCCGCTGAGTTACTCCAGCACTCTGTGAAACGTCACCTATCCATGTTCACCACAGATGCTGCCAGACCCGCTGAGTTACTCCAGCACTCTGTGAAACGTCACCTACCCATGTTCTCCACAGATGCTGCCTGACCCACTGAGTTACTCCAGCACTCTGTGAAACGTCACCTATCCATGTTCACCACAGATGCTGCCTGACCCGCTGAGTTACTCCAGCATTTTGTGTCCATCATCATAATGAACCAGCATCGTATCGGGCCGAAACTCTTCTGGAAATAGGCAACGTTTCGGGCCGAAACTCTTCCGGGTTTCGGCCCGAAACCCTTCCGGGTTTCGGCCCGAAACGTTACCTATTTCCTTCACTCCATAGATGCTGCTGCACCCGCTGAGTTACTCCAGCACTCTGTGAAACGTCACCTATCCATGTTTTCCACAGATGCTGCCTGACCCGCTGAGTTACTCCAGCACTCTGTGAAACGTCACCTATCCATGTTCTCCACAGATGCTGCCTGACCCGCTGAGTTACTCCAGCACTCTGCTGGCTATCTTCAGTATTATATGATCTGTTTGGATAGCGTCCAAAATGAAGCGTTTCACTGCAGCTCGGTCCACGTGACAATTGCGGACCTAAAGCTTCACTGAATCCTGGAACTGATCACGATTCTGCGGATGGAACTCTACTTAGCTTCTTACATAACTGTAACGTCACCTTTAACCCTCCACATTCTAGTCTCCTTCCAACAAAGGCCAACTTTCCATGAGAGGTAGGCATCTGTTCAACGTCTCATCTAAAAGACAGTAGATGTTTTCTTGGTTACACAAAAAAGCTGGAGAAACTCAGCGGGTGCAGCAGCATCTATGGAGCGAAGGAAATAGGCAACGTTTCGGCCCGAAACGTTGCCTATTTCCTTCGCTCCATAGATGCTGCTGCACCCGCTGAGTTTCTCCAGCTTTTTTGTGTAACCTTCGATTCTCCAGCATCTGCAGTTCCCTCTTAAACACGTAGATGTTTTCTTACTGGGCTCCAGATAGAAAATATTACATTTCCATCTGTACCCAGTAGAAGAAGTGTTTCGACCTGAAACGTTGCCTGTTTCCTTCGCTCCATAGATGCTGCCTCACCCGCTGAGTTTCTCCAGCACTTTTGTCCACCTTAAATTTCTAGTACCTGGTAGTGCTTCAAATGCTGGCTGTAAGTGTATGACTGTCCACGTCACTATCATCTCCGACACGGTGGCGCAGCGGGTAAGCTGCTGCCTCACAGCGCCAGAGACCCAGGTTCGATCCTGACCACGAACTCTGTCTGTACATACTTTGTACGTTCTCCCCGTGACCTGCGTGGGTTTTCTCCGGGTGCTCTGGTTTTCCTCCCACACTCGAAAGACGCGCAGGGTTTGTAGGTTAATTGGCTTGGTGTAATTGTAAATTGTCCCCAGTGTGTGTAGGGTAGGGTCAGTGTGCGGGGATCGCTGGTCGGCACGGACTAACTTGACCTATGGGTCAGTTTCTACACTGTACCTCTGTATTTCGTTGTCTCTAATGCATTTCGTTGTCTCTGTACTGTACACTGACAATGACAATTAATCTGAATCTGAATCTGAATCTGAAGTCGAATGTAAACAGTAATCTGACGGTTTTGCCCACAGATTAGGCAGTGGAAGTCATTCCCAGTAAACTCCTGGCAAACCTTTCGCTTCTAAGACCAGACTTTTGGGGGGGGGTCTCTAAACTAAACTAAACTAAACCCTTACACTTGGCCCGCCGAGACTGCCTGGATCTCCCAGCTGCTACCCACTTTTCAGTTAATAAGTTTTAGGAGCAGAATGAGGCCATTCGGCCCATCAAGTCTATTCCGCCATTCAATCATGGCTGATCTATCTAACCCCATTCTCCTGCCTTCTCCCCATAACCCCTGACACCCGTACTAATCAAGAATTGTCAATCTCCGCCTTAAAAATATCCAATGACTTGGCCTCCACAGCCTCTTGTGGCAAAGAATTCCACAGATTCACCACCCTCTGACTGAAGAAATTCCTCCTCATCTCTTTCCTGAAGGAACGTCCTTCTATTCTGAGGCTGTGCCCTCTGGTCCTAGACTCTCCCACCAGTGGAAACATCTTCTCCACATCCACTCTATCCAGGCCCTTCACTATTTGAATGGGCACTCGTTATATCAAAGCCCTTCCCTCTTCCCACACACCCATCGCTCACATTTTGTTGGGTACATGGATAGGACAGGTTTGGAGGGATGTGGGCCAAATGCAGGCAGGTGGGACTAGTGTAGCTGGGGCATGTTGGCCGGTGTGGGCAAGTTGGGCTGAAGGGCCTGTTTACACTCCGTATCACTCTATGCCTCAGAGGGCGGTGGAGGCCGGTTCTCTGGATGCTTTCAACAGAGAGCTAGATAGGGCTCTTAAAAATTGCGTCAGGGGATATGGGGAGAAGGCAGGAATGGGGTACTGATTGGAGATGATCAGCCATGATCATATTGGATGGCGGTGCTGGCTCGAAGGGCTGAATGGCCTACTCCTGCACCTATTGTCTATTGTCTATAGTCTATATGGGGGGGAAGGCAGGAACGGGGTACTGATTGTGGATGATCAGCCATGATCATATTGAATGGCGGTGCTGGCTCGAAGGGCTGAATGGCCTACTCCTGCACCTATTATCTATGATCACATTGAATTACTGCGCTGGGTCGAAGGGCCGAATGGCCTCCTCCCGCACTCCTGCACCTATTATCTACGATCACATTGAATTACTGCGCTGGCTCGAAGGGCCGAATGGCCTCCTCCCGCACCTGTTGTCTATTGTCTATAGTCTATATGGGGGGGAAGGCAGGAACGGGGTACTGATTGTGGATGATCAGCCATGATCACATTGAATTACTGCGCTGGCTCGAAGGGCCGAATGGCCTCCTCCTGCACCTATTGTCTATTGAATCTGTGACTATGTTCTTCCAGGTGACAAAGGAGAGAGGGGGGAGCGAGGATCGAATGGGAAGGTGGGTAAGGAAGGGTACATGGGTCTACGTGGCCCATCGGGAGCTAAAGGTGACCGGGGTCACACGGGGTTGCCAGGAGGCCCCAACAAGCAACACTACTCAGCCTTCTCGGTAGGCCGCAAGAAAGGCCTACACAGCAGCGACTACTACCAGACCTTGGTCTTCGACACCACCTTTGTCAACCTGCACGGCCACTTTAACATGTTCAAGGGCAAGTTCTACTGCTATGTGCCGGGCGTCTACTACTTCAACCTCAACATCCACACCTGGAACTTCAAGGAGACCTACCTCCACATCATGAAGAACGACCAGGACATGGCCATCTGCTACGCCCAGCCCAGTGACCGCAGCATCATGCAGAGCCAGAGCATCATGTTGGAGTTGCAACACAACGATGAGGTGTGGGTCCGTCTGTACAAGCGTGAGAGGGAGAACGCTGTCTACAGTGATGATGTGGACACATACGTCACCTTCAATGGTTACTTGATCAAGGCCAGCCTGGACTGAGAACCCTCCCCCCCCCATATACACACACACACACACACACATATATACACACACACACACATATATCTACACACACACACATAGATACATCTACACACACACACACACACACTCTACACACACACACACACACACACACACACACACACACACACACTCCCCTCCACACACACACACATGCACACCCCTCTCCCCCACCACACCACACACACCCTCTATATACACACACACACACACACACACACACACACACCCCCTATACACACACACACACACACACACACACACACACACACACACACACACACACACACACACACACACCTCTCACACACACACGCACACACACACACACACACACACACCACACACACACACACACCCCCACACACACACACACACACACACACACACACACACACACACACACACACACACCCTCTATACACACCACACACACCCCCCTCCACACACACCACACACACACACACACACACACACACACACACACACACACACACACACACACCCCACACCCTCCACACACACACACATACACACACACACACACACACCCTCTACACACACACACCCCACACCACAACACACCACACACATATGCACACCCCCTCTCACTACCCCACACACCACACACACCCCCACACACATACACACCCACACCATCCATCCCTCCCCCATGCACTCCCTCACACACACACACACACCCCCCTCCCTCCACAAATACACACCACCCACACACCCTCCCCCCACTACCTCACCCCCTCCCCCACACCCCCCCCCCCCACCCACCCCCCCCCCCCCCCCCCCCCGTCTCCCCAGGAAGTATCGTAACTTTGGAGAAGGACCACGTGGACCTCATCTTATGTTTTTTTTTTTTAATTCAACTCACCTGGAAACGCCCACGTTATGTTTTCCCGTCCGTTCCCTCACAAGAAGCCACTTTGGTGACGAAATATGTACCTGCCTCATTTGTCTCAGCAAATATTAAACATAAAGTGCAAAAAGGCCCTTCATTCTCATCTGTATAAAGGATGAGGTACAAAAAGCTTCGGGTTTAGTTTAGTTTAGTTTCAGAGGTACAGCGCGGAAACAGGCCCTTCGGCCCACCGTGTCCATGCCGACCAGCGATCCCTGCACACTAGCACTAGCCTATAACTATTCTCACCCCCACTTCTATCCCCCCCACCCACCCTACTCTCAGCCTGAAGATAGCGTCAGATTTATTCCATAGATGCTGCCTGGCCTGCTGAGTTATCCTGAAGAAGTATTTGAAGAAGTATCTGAAGAATCCTTTAGGACCGAGATGAGAAAAACATTTTTCACACAGAGAGTGGTGAATCTCTGGAATTCTCTGCCACAGAAGGTAGTTGAGGCCACACAGTTCATTGGCTATATTTAAGAGGGAGTTAGATGTGGCCCTTGTGGCTAAGGGGATCAGAGGGTATGGAGAGAAGGCAGATACAGGATACTGTATTGGATGATCAGCCATGATCATATTGAATGGCGGTGCAGGCTCGAAGGGCCGAATGGCCTCTACTCCTGCACCTATGTTGCTATGTTTCTAAGAAGGGTCTTGATCCGAAACGTCACCTATTCAAGTCAAGTCAAGTCAAGTTTATTTGTCACATACACATACGAGATGTGCAGTGAAATGAAAGTGGCAATGCTCACGGACTTTTGTGCAAAAGACAAACAACAAAACAACCAAACAAATTCTAAACACAATCATAACACACATATTCATATTCCTTTGCTCCATAGATGCTGCCTGACCCGCTGAGTTACTCCAGCACCTTGGGCCTATCACCAGAACAGGATAATTCACACCATTGCATTTCACCGTGACATTTTTAGCTGCCGTTAGTTGGGAGAGTTTCAGGTGTCTTTAGATCTGATTTAGTTTAGTTTAGTGACACAGCAAGGGGAAACAGGCCCTTTGGCCCACCTAGTCCATGCCAACCAGCGATCGACGCACGCTAACCTTGGACAATGGGGCCAGCACGGCCAGGTTGGGCCGAAGGGCCTGTGTTCGTATTGTTCGACACAATTGACCAAAGTATTGGGGCATTTGGTGGGAGGCTGAGACCTCTGGTGGCTGCAAGGAGAATTGCCCTCTCCCATCCTCTGTTCCTAATGCCCCTGTCCCACTTAGGAAACCTGAACGGAAACCTCTGGAGACTTTGCGCCCCACCCAAGGTTTCCGTGCGGTTCCCGGAGGTTTTTGTCAGTCTCCCTACCTGCTTCCACTACCTGCAACCTCCGGCAACCACCTGCAACCTCCGGGAACCGCACGGAAACCTTGGGTGGGGCACAAAGTCTCCAGAGGTTTCCGTTCAGGTTTCCTAAGTGGGACACGGGGCATTATTCACTTTCTCCTTTCATTCACAAGGTCATGGGTGATGGGAGCAGAATTAGGCCATTCGGCCCATCGAGTCTACTCCGCCATTCTGTCATGGTCGATCCACCTCTCCCTCCTAACCCCATTCTCCTGCCTTCTCCCCATAACCCCTGACACCCGTACTAATCAAGTATCTATCTATCTCTATCACTATCTATCTCTGATAATCACTATCTATCTCTGCCTTAAATATATCCACTGACTTGTGGCCTCCACAGCTGTTTGTGGCAATGGATTCCGGGTTGTATCTCTAAACTAAACTAGACTAAACGCAGACAGACAGACAGACAGACAGACAGACAGACAGACAGACAGACACACACACACACACACACACACACACACACACACACACACACACACACAACACACACACACACACACACACAGACACACACACAGACACACACAGACACACACACACAGACACAGACACAGACACAGACACAGACACAGACACACACACACACACACACCAGGGCCAATTTACAATTTTACCGAAGCCAATTAGAACGTGCAAACTCCGTACAGACAGCACCCGTGGTCGGGATCGAACCCGGGTCCCTGGAGCTGTGAAGCAGCAACTCTACCGCTGCTCCACCGTGCTGCATTTTCTCTGTCTCTCTCGGGAGGCTGAGAGGCAAATAAACAGAACTGGCAGCAAGGGATGAGTCACTAAGTGCAGCGGGCTCTCAGGTTAATGAAAGCAATTTAATTGAGATTACTGTGGGCACATCATTGGTGGAGCTGCACCTCTGAGCATTGCGACAAATATCTGTGCTTCCATCCAAATGCCATGAATTATATTAAGCTAATTGGAATTTATCAGAAAGACACACACTTCAGGTGTTAGAAATAACAATGGCTTGGATAGAGTGGATGTGGAGAGGATGTTTCCACTAGTGGGAGAGTCTAGGACCAAAGGGCACAGCCTGAGAATTAAATGACGTACCTTTATAAAGGAAAGTAGACAAAAATGCTGGAGAAACTCAGCGGGGACAGGCAGCATCTCTGAAGAGAAGGAATGGGTGACGTTTCGAGCCGAGACCCTTCTTCAGTCTCAACAGCCAGAGGATACAGGCTTCAGGTGAAGGGGAATAGATTTAATAAGTGCCTGAAGGGTAACTTTTTTTACACAAAGGGTGATGGGGCCACAAGTTCAAAGGCTACAAACATTTGATGAATTAAACACATTTTAAAAGACTAGAGTGTTTTATTGTCACATGTCCCAGATAGAACAATAGAATTCTTACTTGCAGCAGCACAACAGAATGTGTAAACATTATAATAAACAAGAAAAAATAGGTTCAGTGTGTATATTTATATATATGCATAAAATGCTGGAGTAACTCAGCGGGACAGGCAGCATCTCTGGAGAGAAGGAATGGGTGACGTTTCGGGTCGAGACCCTTCTTCAGACTGAGAGTCGGAGGGGTGGGAAAATAGACATATGGACAAATGGTGATGTCGAGAAATGAATGGAAGATTTTTGTTGTGTGTTATCCAGTCAGTGTCTCCAAAGATTGTGATTACATGATTACAAGCAAGACTCTCAGTCTGAGGAAGGGTCCCGACCCGAAACGTCACCCATTCATGCCTTCTCTCCAGAGATGCTGCCTGTCCCGCTGAGTTACTCCAGCATCTTGCATGTCTCGCCAATGTACCAAAGGTTTATCAAAGAAAAACACAAAGAGCTGGAGTAACTCAGCGAGTCAGAGGCAGCATCTCTGGAGAACATGGTGGGTAGGATCCTTTCTTCAGTCTGAAACGTCACCTACCCATGTCCTCCACAGATGCTGACTGACCCGCTGAGTTACTCCAGCACCTTAGAAACATAGAACCATAGCATCTGAAGTTACTTGCTTCAACGGTAAAGGCAGTACAGGCCAGGGGACTGAGCAAGCACAACAGGTATCTATCAGTCCAGGTACATCGACCTGGACAAAGATGGAATATATACATTGGGTGGTGCAGCGGTAGAGTTGCCGCCTCACAGCGCCAGGGATCCGGGTTCCATCCTGACCACGGGTGCTGTCTGTACGGAGTTTGCACGTTCTCCCCGTGACCTGCGTTGGTTTTCACCGGGATCTTCGGTTTCCTCCCACGCTCCAAAGACGTGCAGGTTCGTAGGTTAATTGGTTTTGGTAAAATTGTAAATTGTCACCAGTGTGTGTTACAGACAGTGTTATTGTGTCGGAGCGGACCCGGTGGGCCGAAGGGCCTGTTTCCATGCTGTATCTCTAAACTAAACTCCTACCGCTCAGCGTCAAGACAGCAACTACCCCTGGACCTCGTTGTCCAGAACCTTTCCTCTTGGTGGTCTCTGGTCTACGGCCGACCCTATATCCCCCTCCATCTCCAGCCTGGCAGAAGATCAGTCCATTGGGCATGGAACATCTCCTACTCTGGGTAGTCCACTCCCACAGTGGAAATAACTCAATGGTTGACCATTGTCACGTGTGCACAGTGAAACGCTTCTGCACGACCCACGAACGCACAGGCACCATATTGTGGAACCTTGTGCAAAGAGAAAGAAAAGGTCCAATGTCCAAGGTTCAAGATCCAAGGCCCAAGATCCAAGTCCAATGTCCAAATCCAAGGTCTAAGATCCATCCAAGTCCAATGTCCAAAGTCCAGCTCCAAGGTCCAAGATCCAAGTCCAAGGTCCTAGATCCAAGTCCAATGTCCAAGGTCCAAGATCCAAATCCAAGTCCAAGGTCCAAGTCCAAGGTCCTAGATCCAAGTCCAATGTCCATTGTCCAAGTCCAATGTCCTAGATCCAAGTCCAAGGTCCAAGTCCAATGTCCAAGTCCAATGTCCAAGATCCAAGTCCAAGGTCCTAGGTCCAAGTCCAAGGTCCAAGATCCAAGTCCAAGGTCCTAGATCCAAGTCCATTGTCCAAGGTCCAAGATCCAAGTCCAATGTCCAGGTCCAATGTCCTAGATCCAAGTCCATTGTCCAAGGTCCAAGTCCAATGTCCAAGAATCCAAGTCCAAGGTCCTAGATCCAAGTCCAATGTCCAAAGTCCAAGTCCAAGGTCCTAGATCCAAGTCCAATGTCCAAGGTCCAAGTCCAAGGTCCTAGTGTCCAAGTCCAAGGTCCTAGATCCAAGTCCAATGTCCAAGGTCCAAGATCCAAGTCCAAGGTCCAAGGTCCAAGTCCAAGGTCCAAGTCCAAGGTCCAAGTCCAATCCAAGTCCAAGTCCAAGGTCCTAGATCCAAGTCCAATGTCCAAGGTCCAAGTCCAATGTCCAAGGTCCAAGTCCAATGTCCAAGGTCCTAGTCCAAGTCCAAGGTCCTAGATCCAAGTCCAATGTCCAAGGTCCAAGTCCAATGTCCAAGTCCAATGTCCAAGGTCCTAGATCCAAGTCCAATGTCCAAGGTCCAAGTCCAATGTCCAAGGTCCAAGTCCCAGGTCCTAGATCCAAGTCCATTGTCCCAGGTCCAAGTCCAAGGTCCAAGTCCAAGGTCCTAGATAGATTGTCCAACAATGTCCAATGTCCAAGGTCCAATGTCCAAGTCCAAGGTCCTAGATCCAAGTCCATTGTCCAAGGTCCAAGTCCAATGTCCTAGATCCAAGTCCAATGTCCAAGGTCCTAGATCCAAGTCCAATGTCCAATGTCCTAGATCCAAGTCCAATGTCCAAGGTCCAAGTCCAAGGTCCTAGATCCAAGTCCAATGTCCAAGGTCCTAGATCCAAGTCCAATGTCCAATGTCCAAGATCCAAGTCCAATGTCCAAGTCCAAGATCCAAGTCCAAAGTCCAAGGTCCAAGGTCCTAGATCCAAGTCCAAGGTCCAAGGTCCTAGATCCAAGTCCAATGTCCAAATCCAAGGTCTAAGATCCAAGATCCAATGTCCAAGATCCAGGTCCATCTGCTGGAAGCCCAGGTAAGCCCCAGGCTGCTTGCGACCCAACGTCCCTCTCCTCCCCCGACCACCTCAGTGTCCCAGGGAGGGGGAGTGGCGCCTCCTAGAGCTGCCCTTGTGTTGAACACATCTAAGATGGATGTAAAGCCCTGCAGTAACTCAGCGGGTCAGGAAGCATCTCCGGAGAAAACAGGGGCGACGTCTGGTGCCGGGAGGCCCTTCTTCAGACGTATTAGATCTAGACGTGTTCAACCGCTGGGGGTGGGGTGGGTGGGGGGTGGGGTGCGGTCCCAATGGGCTACAAGTCGCTGATTTCCAACGCACGTTTTTTGGCGTCGTTGGGGAGGACCTCCCCGGGCGTCCTCTGCTCCGAGGCCCCGGCCAGCAAGCTGCCCTGGGGGAGGGTGTTTACCGGGCACATCTCCACGTAGCTGCTGCCCGTGGCCTTGCTGCCCGCTGCCTTGTCGTCCACCCGCCGGGTGGCCCGGCACAGCGCCCTGCGGAAACCCTGTTTGAAGTTGTCGGAGAGGAAACTGTAGATGAAGGGATTGGCGCAGCTGTTGGCGTAGGAGAGCAAGACCACGAAGAAGTAGAGGCCCACCAGGGAGGGCTCGGGGGGCATGGCCGACACCAGGTTGACCATGTTCATGACGTAGAAGGGGAGCCAGCAGAAGACGAAGACTGCCACCACGATGACCACCATCCAGGTCACCCTGCGCTCCGACCTCTTGCGCTTGGTGGACGTGGCTCGGACCTTCCTGCCCGAGGACTTCACCTTGACCACGATGAGGAGGTAGCAGAGGCAGATGACCAGCAGGGGTCCGAAGAAGCCCAGGGTGGCGGTGTAGATGATGAAGGCGGTGGACCAGACCATGATCGGCTCGGGCCAGTTGATGTTGCAGGTGTGCATGCCGGCCTTGACATTGGAGAAGATGATGACGGGGAGGACCACCACGAAGGAGACGGCCCACACCATGGCGTTGACCGCCTTGGCCACCTGAGGCCTGCGCCACCGGATGGACTTGACCGGGTGGACCACGGCTAGGTAGCGGTCAATGCTCATCACAGTCAGGCAGAAGATGCTGGTGAACTGGTTGATGCCGTCCACGGTCATCACCAGCCGGCACATGAGCGAGCCAAAGGGCCAGTAGGACAAGGCGTTCTGGACGGCGAGGAAGGGGAGGCCAAGCATGAAGAGCTCGTCAGCGATGGCCAGGTTGAGGATGTAGATGTTGGTGACCGATTCCATCTTGGCCTGGTGCAGGACCACGTGAATGACCAGGGTGTTGCCGCCCAGACCCACGGCACACACCGTCAGGTAGATGACGGGGATGACTATGGCGCTGCCCCCGGCCATGCCCGTGGCCCCCGGCTCCAGCGTGCCGTTCCCCGACACGTTCCCCATCAAAAACGCCGGGGCAGTTGACAGATGCGGCGAAGATTTCTCCATCTCCGGACGGAGAGGATTCCTGTAAGAGGAAAAGAAGGTTAGACAATAGGTCCATTCGGCCCTTCGAGCCAGCACTGCCATTCAATGTGATCATGGCTGATCCACCCCAATCAGTATCCCGTTCCTGCCTTCTCCCCATATCCCCTGACTCCGCTATCTTTAAGGTAGACAATAGTGCTGGAGAAACTCTGAGAGTGCAGCAGCATCTATGGTTCCTTCGATTTGCCACTTTCATTTCACTGCACATCTCGTATGTGTATGTGACAAATAAACTTGACTTGACTTGATTTTCCAGCATCTGCAGTTCCTTCTTAAACCTAACACCTATTCCATTTTCCTCCAGAGATGCTGCCTGACCCGCTGAGTTACTCCAGCACTTTGCTGCCTATCTTCAGTATTATATAATCTGTTTGGATAGCGTCCAAAATGAAGCGTTTCACTGTAGCTCGGTCCACGTGACAATAGACTATTTTTAAGAGCCCTATCTAGCTCTCTCTTGAAAGCATCCAGAGAACCTGCCTCCACCGCCCTCTGAGGCAAAGAATTCAACAGACTCACCACTCTCTGTGAGAAAAAGTGTTTCCTCGTCTACGTAAAGTGGTTCCTCATCTCAACAGGGGTCTGGTTTAGTTTTAGAGATACAGCGCGGAAACAGGCCCTTCGGCCCACCTACACTAATGCTACCCTACACTAACACTACCCTACACACACTAGGGAAGTGAATGTGAAGTGTCTACTGATGATCGCTGGTCGGCGTGGACTCAAGTTCCTTTAAACTAGTAAGCGTTTGGAGATTTTGCAAATAATACTTTCCTGTTTACACAAATAACTCAGCCTCAGAAATGCCATACGTCTGTTGCTATGGAGCTTTGCTAAGATTCTACGGATCAAAGAGCATTTAGCCAAGATCAACAGGAGGTTTTGGTTCTAGGAGCAGCCCGGAAAGTGCCACGTTAAAGTGGTGGCTGATCCACGCTTTCAGTACAAGTTTGTAGGTTAATTGGCTTTGGCAGGGTGTAGGATAGTACTAGAGTTTGCTGGACTTGGTGGGCTGAAGGGCCTGTTTCTGCGCTGTATCTCTAAACTAAACTATGCTCTCTTGTGTCGGACATTTGCACACTGGGACCGTCTGTCCAATCTATATCTCAAACAATTTATTAAACTTTTTTCCAAAATTGCTGCCTTCAACACTTTAGTAGATTATTGTATCCACTAGATTATTTAGTGGATACAAAATACTGTGATGGCAAATGCTGGTTTCTTTGTGTCTCTGCTTTATAAAATTATTAATTTAATCTTTGTATCAGGAAGGCAGGAACTACTGATCAAGGATCATAGTATCTTTGGTTGATCAGCCATGATCATTGCTGGCTCTAAGGGCCGAATGGCATCAGGGACACATGACAATAAACTCTCTTGAATCTTATACAATGGTATATGGACACACTGATCTGTTCTGTATTCATGCCTTCTATATTCTGTTGTGCTGAAGCAAAGCAAGAAATTCATTGTCCTAGGTACACAAAAATGCTGGAGAAACTCAGCGGGTGCAGCAGCATCTATGGAGTGAAGGAAATAGGCAACATTTCGGGCCGAAAACCCTTCTTCAGACAAAACTAAACTAAAGTATGCCCTCTTGTGTCGGACATTTGCACACTGGGACCGTCTGTCCAATTTATACCTCAAACTATTTTCCAAAAATGAACATTAATAGACAATAGACAATAGGTGCAGGAGTAGGCCATTCGACCCTTCGAGCCAGCACCGCCATTCAATGTGATCATGGCTGATCATCCCCAATCAGTACCCCGTTCCTGCCTTTCGGCATCGGTCCGAAGAAGGGTTTTGGAGCAAAACGTTGCCTATTTCCTTTGCTCCATAGATGCTGCTGCACCCGCTGAGTTTCTCCAGCATTTTTGTGTACCTTCGATCTGGAGTTCCTCCTTAAACAAAATCCATAGTCGTCTCAGGGACACATATAACATATAACCATATAACAATTACAGCACGGAAACAGGCCATCTCGGCCCTACAAGTCCATGCCGAACAACTTTTTTTCCCTTAGTCCCACCTGCCTGCACTCATACCATATATACCCTCCATTCCCTTCTCATCCATATGCCTATTCAATTTATTTTTAAATGATACCAACGAACCTGCCCCTTAGCCACAAGGGCCACATCTAACTCCCTCTTAAATATAGCCAATGAACTGGCCTGAACTCTCTGTGTCTCTGTGGCAGAGAGTTCCAGAGATTCACCACTCTCTGTGTGAAAAAAGTTCTTCTCATCTCGGTTTTAAAGGATTTCCCCCTTATCCTTAAGCTGTGACCCCTTATCAAGTCCTCCCTTAACCTCTGAAGTCTGAAGAAGGGTTTCGGCCCGAAACGTTGCCTATTTCCTTCGCTCCATAGATGCTGCTGCACCCGCTGAGTTTCTCCAGCTTTTTTGTGTAATACCCCCTTAACCTTCTGCGCTCCAGAGAATAAAGACCTAACTTATTCAACCTTTTTCTGTAAGCTTAGTCAAGGCCCCCCTTGAAACCCAGGCAACATTCTAGTCCTTCAAGCAATGGACTGACTGCAGATGCTGGAAGATCAAAGGTACACGCCCATTTTAAATTGCTACCTAACTCGACCCGGGTCGCACTGGAGCTATGGAGCGAAGGACAATAGGCGACGTTTCGGGTCGAAACCCTTCTTTCAGACTAAAATTTGGGGGGTGGGGGGGAGAAGGAAGACTCAAAGCAGGGAGTTGAGGAGGACCCGACCGAGGGCGGGCGGATGGGGGGGGTAGGAGGAGACAGCTAGATGGGTTATAAAACATATAACACATAGAAATTAGGTTTATTCTAAGGGCCAATAATGAACTTTATTTCGGCCCTTCGAGCCTGCACCGCCATTCAATATGATCATGGCTGATCACTCCAACTCAGCTGCCCCGTACCCGCCTTCTCTCCCCGCTACCCCCTGACTCCCCTTAGCCACAAGGCCCCGCACTCTCTCTGGTGAACTCTCTCTGTAACTGTGTGTGAAAAGATTTCTTCTCGCTCTCGGGCCCCGCACTCTTTTAAAGGATGCCCCGGGCCCCCTTATCCTTAAGCTGCCCCGTGACCCCCTCTATCAAGGGCCCCCCTCTCACACCTTCGCTGCGGGCCTCCAGAGAATAAAGATGCCCCGGGCCCCGTTACACAAAAAAAGCGGGAGCACTCTCTCTCCCCGCTGCGGGCCCCGCAGCAGCATCTATGGAGCAAGAAGGAAATAGGCAACGTTTGGGGCCGAAACCCTTCTTCAGACGGCTGCTGCACCCGCTGAGTTTCTCCAGCTTTTTTGTGTAACCTTCGATTCTGCAGCATCTGCAGTTCCCTCTTAAATAAAGATCTAATATTCGACCTAAAATAAATACATGACAATAAAATCTCTTCAATCAAGTTGTATAATCTCAACTGTAGTTAAACTAGTATCGCCTCCTTCTCCATGTATGCGATCGCCTGTAGCATCAGAACGGTCCTGAAGGGTTGTTAAGCCTCCAGGGTGGGAGCCAGTTTAATCACCAACTCATTGAAACCATTCATCATATTCTGCTGCAAACGAATGCAACAGGTAAGGATATACCTCACTGACGATGCCGAACCAACGCTGCCGGCCGATACCAACCACCACCCACACACTGTTACACCAGGGTAAGCTGGTTATCGTTTACAACCTCGACACTTTTACAACCGCAGGCAAACGTTTTCCACCTCAATAAACAAATAGCATTCGCACATTTTCCGCGAATGCTTGATCATCAACAGTTTTTTTCCGTGCGGGAGCCAAGTCGCCCATAATGCCGTGAAGATCATTTGAATGCAGTCAATCAGGGCTCAGGGGGGCGGGGCGACAAGTTGAAGGATACAAACTTTTGGTGAATTGACCAAACTTCAAGGGTTTAAGTTCATGTTCTAGTGCAGTGGTTCCCAACTTTTTTTGGCCATGCCCCACCTGATCACCTCTAAAATCCTGATGCCCCCCCATGTGGAGTTCACTTTTTATAATTTAAAAAGTGAACTCCATTTAAGCTGAAGAACCTTAAAATGCCAATACCTTGGTTGTAATAACTACACAATAAAGACCTTTTTTACCACCCAAAAAATTATTTACTCAAAATAACATCTGAAACATAAACTACATATGTTTACCTGATGGAAAATCCTAAAAAATAAAAAACGAAAATTTGGACCCAGACCTCCCCTTAAAAATCAAATTGCCACCCTGTGGGGCGTACACCTCACGTTGGGAACCACTGTTCTAGTGAGTTTGTTGTCATGTGTCCCTGTATAGGACAATGAAATTCTAGCTTTGCTTAAGCACACAGAACATAGTAGGCATTTACTACAAAACAGATAAGTGTGCCCATATACCATGATATAAATATATACACACATGAATAAATAAACTGGTATAGTGCAAATAACAGAAAGTGGTTATTAATAATCAGAGTTTTGTCCGAGCCAAGTTTAATAGCCTGATGGCTCTTCCATACCCCGCAACACTGCTCTCTCTCCCCATCCCCTCACTCGCAACAAGGGCAGAGTCCCCCCTAGTCCTCACCTTTCACCCCACCAGCCGTCACATACAACAAATAATCCTCCTCCATTTTCGCCACCTCCAACGTGACCCCACCACTCGCCACATCTTCCCATCTCCCCCCCATGTCTGCCTTCTGCAAAGACCGCTCCCTCCGCAACTCCCTTGTCAATTCTTCCCTTCCCTCCCGTACCACCCCCTCCCCGGGCACTTTCCGTTGCAACCGCAAGAAATGCAACACCTGTCCCTTCACCTCCCCCCTCGACCCCATTCAAGGACCCAAGCAGTCGTTCCAGGTGCGACAGAGGTTCACCTGTATCTCCTCCAACCTCATCTACTGCATCCGCTGCTCTAGATGTCAGCTGATTTACATCGGGGAGACTAAGCGAAGGTTGGGCGATCGTTTCGCCGAACACCTCCGCTCAGTCCGCAATAACCTACCCGAACTCCCGGTGGCTCAGCACTTCAACTCCCCCTCCCATTCCCAATCCGACCTGGGTCTCCTCCATTGCCAGAGTGAGCAACACTGGAAATTGGAGGAACGGCACCTCATATTCCGCTTGGGGAGCCTGCATCCGGGGGGCATGAACATTGAATTCCCCCAATTTTGTTAGTCCTTGCTGTCTCCTCCCCTTCCTTAGCCCTCGAGCTGTCTCCTCCCATCCCCCAGCCCTCGGGCTCCTCCTCCTCCTTTTTCCTTCCTTCTCCCCGCCACCCCCTATCAGTCTGAAGAAGGGTTTCGGCCCGAAACGTTACCTATTTCCTTTGCTCCATAGATGCTGCTGCACCCGCTGAGTTTCTCCAGCATTTTTGTCTACCTTCAAGAGTTTAGAGTTTTTTTTGTCGTGTGTGTGCGTATCCCCAGATAGAACATTAGAAATTCTTACTTGCAGCAGCACAACAGAATATGCAAACATACCACACAGCAAACGATAGAATAAACAAGAAAACTAAAAGTTTACTGAGTGTTTATATACATACATGGACACAAAATGCTGGAGTAACTCAGCGGGACAGACAGCATCTCTGGAGAGAAGGAATGGGAGCACGGAAACAGGCCCTTCGGCCCACCGAGTCCGTGTCGACCGGCGATCCACGCACACTGACACTATCCTACACACACTAGGGACACTTTTTAAAAATATTTATATACCAAGCCAATCTAATAGACAATAGACAATAGGTGCAGGAGTAGGCCATTCGGCCCTTCAATGTGATCATGGCTGATCATCCCCAATCAGTACCCCATTCCTGCCTTCTCTCCATATCCCCTGACTCCACTATCTTTAAGAGCCCTATCTAGCTCTCTCTTGAAAGCATCCAGAGAACCGGCCTCCACCGCCCTCTGAGGCAGAGAATTCCATAGACTTTAACTACAAACCTGTTCGTCTTTAGAGTGTTGGAGGAAACCGGAGTTGTCGGAGAAAACTTGCGCAGGTCGCGGGGAGAACGTGCAAACTCCACACAGACAGCACCTGTAGATGGGATTGAACCCTGGTCTCTGGTGCTGCAAGCGCTGTAAGGCAGCAACTCTACCGCTGTGCCACCGTGCTGCCCTGGTTCAGAGCCGTGTGGTCTGTTGTTTAAGTTGTCGTGCCGTTGCTACTCAGCAGATAGAGAGAGAGAAGTGCATTGCATCTCACCACAGGAAGGCAGAAAATAACTTACAGCCATGAATCACTTCTTAATTGAAGTGTTCCCTCCATTCCAAAGGGACAACAAACATAGATAGCTACCGTAAACATCAAATGCGATAATGGTCAGATAACTAATGTTTACCAAGGGGGATAATTATCACCATGGTACCGAGATCCAGGTGGCACAGCGGCAGAGTGGCTTCCTTGCAGCGCCAGGGACCCAGGTTCGATCCTGACCTCGGGTGCTCTGTGTGTGGAGTTGTCAAGGGCGGGTTTGTAGGTGAATTGCCCCCTTGTGTGTAGGGGGTGGATGAGAAAGTGGGATGACTTCGAACCCCTGCCCTAAACACTGCCCAGTTCATCATCGGCTCTGACCTCCCTTCCATCGAGGGGATTTATCGCAGTCGCTGCCTCAAAAAGGTTGGCAGTATCACCAAAGACCCACACACCATCCTGGCCACACACTCATCTCCCCGCTACCTTCAGGTAGAAGGTACAGGAGCCTGAAGACTGCAACAACCAGGTTCAGGAATAGCTACTTCCCCACAGCCATCAGGCTATTAAACCTGGCTCGGACAAAACTCTGATTATTAATAACCCATTATCTGTTATCAGTTTATTTATTCATGTATGTATATATTTATATCATGGTATATGGACACACTGATCTGTTCTGTAGTAAATGCCTACTATGTTCTGTGTGCTGAAGCAAAGCAAGATTTCATTGTCCTATACAGGGACACATGACAATAAACTCACTTGAACTTGAACTTCGAACCATTAATGATCAGCATGGACTCGATGGGCCGATGGGCCTGTAACCATACTATATCCTTCTTTCAATCGAACACCCATTCACACTATGTTCTATGCTATCCCACTGTTTTTTTCGGGGGGTGGTGGAGGTAGGGGCAATTTTACAGAGTGGTCAACTAACCTACAACACTGCTCAAGAAGGAACTGCAGATGCTGGAAAAATCCAAGGTAGACAAAAATGCTGGGGAAACTCAGCGGGTGAGGCAGCGAAGGAAATAGGCAACGTTTTGGGTCTGGACCTTTCTTCAGACAAACATACCTACAAGCACGCACGTCTTTGGGATGTGGGAGGAAACCGGAGCACCTGGAGCAAACTAATTCCCACACTCACCCCACATCTCACATTGTAACAAGCGCCCAATAGCAGCAAAGTTCAGTACGATACGATAGAACTATATTTGTCCCACGAGGGAAATTGATCCAGAAAAACACAAGTTATAAGAAACATGAAATTAGAGTGACGAGTGGAAGGGATTGGGGATGTGCAAAGATTGCATCAAGTCTAACATTTGCTCGTGCAGTCCTAATATTCTTCACATTTACAGAGAGCCTTTGACATTTGGATGAACGAGGGTGATGTCATTGATCTCTCGTGGAAGTTCTGTGTGTTGGTTTTGTACGGGTAAATGGGAACTACGGCTAATATTTGTGTATAACGGCCCCTACAGACAGCAGCACACAGAAACATAGAAAATAGGTGCAGGAGTAGGCCATTCGGCCCTTCGAGCCTGCACCGCCATTCAATATGATCATGGCTGATCATCCAACTCAGTATCCCATCCCTGCCTTCTCTCCATACCCCCTGATCCCTTTAGCCACAAGGGCCACATCTAACTCCCTCTTAAATATAGCCAATGAACTGTGGCCTCAATTACCTTCTGTGGCAGAGAATTCCACAGATTCACCACTCTCTGTGTGAAAAATGTTTTCACATCTCGGTCCTAAAAGATTTCCCCCTTATCCTTAAACTGAAATCCCAAACCAACATCGATCTTTCCTCAGGCATCAGATTTAGTTTAGTTTAGTTTAGAGATACAGCGCGGAAACAGGCCCTTCGGCCCACCGAGTCCGTGCCGACCAGCGATCCCCGCACACTGACACTGTCCTACACACACTAGGGACAATTTACATTTACACCAAGACAATTAACCTACAAACCTGCACGTCTTTGGAGTGTGGGAGTAAACCGAAGATCTCGGAGAAAACCCACGCAGGTCACGGGGAGAACGTGCAAACTCCGTACAGACAGCGCCCGTATTCGGGATTGAACCCGGGTCTCTGGCGCTGTGAGGCAGCAATTCTACCGCTGCGCCACCGTGCCGCCCTACTGGACCCCTGAGAATTCCTTGGTGATATGATGGCGCATTTAGAACGGAGACGAGGAAACACTTTTTCTCGCAGAGAGTGGTGAGTCTGTGGAATTCTCTGCCTCAGAGGGTGGTGGAGGCAGGGTTTGGGAACAGCTCCATCCAAAACCCGCACAAAATCGCAGTGGATTGTGGACGCAGCCCAGACCATCAGACACACCAACCTCCCTTCCACTGACTCCATCTACACCTCACGCTGCCTCGGCAAGGCCAGCAGCATCACCAAGGACCAGTCTCACCCCGGCCACTCCCTCTTCTCCCCTCTCCCATCGGGCAAGAGGCACAGAAGTGTGAAAACGAACGCACACCTCCAGATTCAGGGACAGTTTCTTCCCAGCTGTTATCAGGCAACTGAACCATCCTACCACAACCAGAGAGCAGTGCTGAACTACTATCTACCTCATTGGATGTATTCAATAGAGAGATCGATTTAGCCCTTAGGGCTAACAGAAACAAGGGATGTGGGGAAAAAGCAGAAATGGGGTACTGAGTCTGGATTATATTCGCTGAGTTACTCCGGCTTTTTGCGTCTACCTTCAGTATCAATTCTCACCCTGTGAGGTGTGGCTAATGTTGACGTACTGCGTAAACATCGCTATCAACCATCTGTGTGTCAACAGCCTCCACAAACAGCGGGTGTGTCATCCATCAGTCGTTAGATCATCACGCTGTGGAATGTACACCCTAATCCTCACGGTCTGAAGAAGGGTCTCGACCCGTTCCTTCTCTCCAGAGATGCTGCCTGCCTGTCCCGCTGAGATACTCCAGCTTTTTGTGTCTGTCTCCGGGTGGAAACAGCTGCCCGTCGGCCCGACTTGCCCAGGCTGACCAACACTGACTGTGGGCCCACCAAGTCCGTGCTGGCCAGCGATCCCCGCACACTAACACTGTCCAACGCACACTGGAGTCAATTTACAGAAAGCCATTTAACCTACAAAGCCGCGCGTCTTCGGAGCGTGGGAGGAAACCGGAGCACCCGGAGAAAACCCACGGAGAACGTGCAAACTCCGTACAGGCAGCACCCGGTCGGGATCGAACCCGGGTCCCTGGTGCTGTGAGGCAGCAACTCTACCCACCCCCTTTTCACACAGAGGGTGGTGGGTGTATGGAACGAGCTGCCAGAGGAGGTAGTTGAGACTGGGACTATCCCAACGTTTAAGAGACAGTTAGACAGGTACATGGATAGGACAGGTTTGGAGGGATATGGACCAAACGTGGGCAGGTGGGACTAGTGTAGCAGGGACATGTTGGCCGGTGTGGGAAAGATGGGCCAAAGGGCCTGTTTCCACACTGTATCACTCTATGATTTTAATTCCATTGTCTGTTGTTTAATTTTTGATAATTCTATTAGGTAGAAGTGGACTAAGATGCTGTAGCAGTTAACTGCATTCAGGAGCAGAGACACAAGGTTTAACAGTGGACCATCTCTAAGACAACAGGAATGCAAGGATATTATATCACCCCCCCTCCAGCCCTTCCAATTAGACCATGAAAACCTGTGTAGTTTTCTCTGGAGGATGAGAAGACATTGCAGATTAACTTGGAAAGCAGGAACTGCAGATGTTGGTTTATAGAAACAAGACACAGAGTGCTGGAGGAACTCGGCATGGTCAGGCAGCATCTGTGGAGAACGCGGATAGGTGACCACTTTCTCATCGGGACCCAGCTTCACGTTCTCCAGGGGTGCTGCCCCCGACCCCACCGAGTTACTCCAGCACCTTGTGTCTTGTTTTTTGTAAACCAGCACCTGCGGTTCTTTTTTGTCAGCACTCAGGCAGGGAGTATTTCTGGATTTGTCCAGAGGTTGGGGAGAGAGAGTGGGGGGGGGGGGGGCAGGACCCGGTGAGAGAGGGGGAGAGTGGGGGGGGAGGGAGGGGGGAGAGAGAGGGGGGAAAAGAGGGGAGAGTGGGGGAGTGGGGGAGGGGAGGGGGGGGGTATTGAGAGGGGGGGGAGTGGGGGGAGAGGGGGGGAGGGGGGGGGAGGGTGGGGGGGAGTGGGGGGAGAGGGGGGGGGGAGAGGGGGGGGAGGGGGGGGGAGAGAGGGAGGGAGGGATAGGGGGGGGAGGAGAGAGAGAGGGAGGGGGGGAGAGAGTGTTTGGGATGGGGGGGGAGGGGGGGGGGAGGGGGGGGAGTGGGGGGGAAGTGAGGGGGGGGGAGAGTGGGGGGGAGGGAGGGGCGGAGAGGGGGGAGAGTGGGGGGAGGACATGGGGAGCGTGGGGGGGAAGATGGGGAGAGGAGGGGGAGCAGAGACACAAGGTTTAAGAGTGGGGGAGAGTGGGGGGAGAATGGGGGGAGAGGGGGGGGAGAGGGGGGGAGGAGAGGGGGGAGAGGGGGGGAAAGGGGGGAGGAGGGGGAGAGAGGGGGGGAAGAGGGGGGGAGAGGGGGGGAAGAGAGAGAGGAGAGGGGGGAGAGGGAGGGGGGGGAAGGAGATGGGGAGAAGGGGGAGGGGAAGGGGGGGGGGAGATGGAGAGGGGAGAGAGAGGGGGAAGAAGAATAGGGGGGAGAGGGAGGGGAGAGTGAGGAGAGGGGGGGAGAGGGGGGGAGAGAGTGGGGGGAGAGGGGGGGAGAGAGGGGGCAGAGAGAGAGGGGGGGAGAGGAGGGGGAGGAGTGAGTCCAGGACAGTGGGAGAGAGTGGGGGAGAGAGGGGGAGAGGGGGAGGAGAGAGAGTGGGGGGGAGAGGGGGGGGGGGAGAGTGGGGGAGAGTGGGGGAGAGTGGTGGAGAGAGGGGGGGAGGGGTGGAGAGGGGGGGAGAGGGAGGGGGGGGGGGGAGGGGGGGGGTGGGGGAGAGTGGGGGAGAGAGGGGGAGAGAGAGAGAGGGAAAGAGAGAGGGGGAGAGAGGGGGAGAGAGAGGGGGGAGAGGGGGATGGAGAGAGGGGGGAGAGAGAGAGGGGAAAGAGAGAGAGAGGGGGGAGAGAGGGGGGGGAGAGAGTGGGGGAGGAGGGGGGGTGAGGGGGAGAGAGTAGGGGGGAGAGAGGGGGGGAGAGTAGGGGAAGGGGGGAGAGGGGGGGGGGGAGGGGAGGGGGAGGGGAGAGAGGGGGAGGGGAGAGGGGGGAAAGAGTAGGGGGGGGGGAGAGGGAGAGGGGGAGAGAGTAGGGGAAGAGGGGGAGGAGGGGGGGAGGGGGAGGGGAGAGAGGGGGGAGAGGAGTAGGGGGGAGAGTGAGGGGGAGAGAGTAGAGGAGAGGGGGGGGGAGAGGGGGGGGAGGGGGGGAGTGGGGGAGAGTGGGGAGCAGGGAGGAGGGGTGGTGTTAGTTCTTGCACAGGATGCTGAGCTGCAAAGCCTCCTGCTCTGAAGATTTCTATTTTAAGTGGCAGAGAATAATTTACCGGGTGTGAGCAAATGTGTCACACCTGACTCTCTCTCTCTTTCTCCCTCTCTCTGTTTCTCTCTCACTGTCTCAGTCTCTCTCTCCCTCCCTCTCTCTGCCTCGCTCCGTCTCTCTCCTGTGTCTCTCTCTCTCTCCCTCTTTCTGCCTCTCTCTGTCTCCTTGTCACTCTCCCTCCATCTCTCTGCTTCTCTCCTTGTCTCTCTCTCTGTCTCTCTCTCCATCTCTCCCTCTCTCACACACACACTCTCTCCCACCCTCTGCCTCTCTCTATCTCTCTCCTTGTCCCTCTCTCTGTCTCTCTCCCTCTCCCTCTCCCTCTCTCTCTCTCTGACTGACTCCCCCACCTTCTCTCCCCTGTTTAATTCAACCCAACCCACCCCCGATATCTCGCAGGTTGGTGAAGAAAGCTGTTTCGTTCCACTATTTTCTTCCTTGCGTCAGAGAATAGAAAAAAACAAAAAGCAGATTCTAAAAGTTGTTAAGGGGAAAATAAAATGTGGGCAAATAAGAGTCTGTGTGTGTGTGTGTGTGTATATGTGCGTGTGTGTGTGTGTATGTGTGTGTATATGTGTGTGTGTGTATGTGTGTGTGTGTGTGTGTGTGTGTGTGTGTGTGTGTATATGTGTGCGTGTGTGTGTGTGTGTGTGTGTGTGTGTGTGTATGTGTGTGTGTGTGTGTGTGTGTGTGTGTGTGTGTGTGTGTGTATATATGTGTGTGTGTGTGTGTGTGTGTGTGTATGTGTGTGGGTGTGTGTGTGTGTATTTGTGTGTGTGTGTGTGTGTGTGTGTGTATATATATGTTGTATATATATTTTTATACATATTTAACTAATATATATATATATATATTCTTTCTTATATTCTAATATTCTATCTACTGTATATATACTGTAGTATATATATACTATATATATATATATATATATATATATATATATATATATATATATATATATATATACAAAAGACTATATATGTATATATATATATATATCAAGTCTAAAGAAGGGTCTTGACCCGAAACATCACCTGTTCCTTCTCTCCAGAGATGCTGCCTGTCTCGATGAGTTACTCCGATACTTTGCGTCCTTCTGGGGCAGAGAGGATGTTTTCGCAGCTATTTGGCAGAATACATTTATTTTCCAATACACGGTTTAAACAGGTTTATTTTAAGAAGAAGGTTTTTGTGTACGTATGTTTAGAGTTCCCCTCTTCCCGCACTATAATGGTTTTTCTAACTTCAAGTAACCCTGGCATTCCCTCTCTCTCCATCCCTCCCCCACCCATGTCCCTCTCCCACCAGCTTCTCGTTCTCACCTAGCGAAGAACCAACAATGACATGTTGCCTTTATCATCGTTTCTTTCATTCATTTGTTCCACACCTCCCTCCATCACCCATCACGTCTATATCTCTCGCCTCGCCCTTCCTTGAATCTCAGTCTGAAGAAGGGTCTCGACCCGAAACGTCACCCATTCCTTCTCTCCGCAGATGCTGCCTGTCCCACTGAGTTACTCCAGCATTTAGTGTGTCTATCTATCTATCTCCAGTTTAAACCAGCATCTGCAGTTCCTTCTGACATTATGCAAACAACGACATTGCCAAATGGCCTGAGCATTCAGATTAAGTGTAGAAACAGCAAAGGTGCTTTGGCATTTGATTTAAAAATGCACAAAAAGCAGTCAGAAAAAGCATGCTGTTTCTGTCCAGATTTGTCCCATGGTCTTACCTGGGGTCGGTGAGGTGGTTTGAGATGAGATTTGCTTGCTTGAGATTTTCTGTCTCCGCTCTCTCATTTGTGTGTGTGTGTGTGTGTGCGCGCGGGCAGGCGTCTCCTGTCTCAGCCCCGCACACAACACCTTGTCTTTGCAAACAGACCTGACAACTCTCTCGCAAATATTGCTACAGCTCTCGTCTCTGTCTGTCTCGCCTGAAGAAGGGCAGCTCGGGGAACCGCTCACAAGGCAGGCTGCCTGCAAATCCACCAACTCCCTCCACGGCCAGCCCCCTGCAGCCTATCAAGCCTCACTGTAGAGAGGCGGGGACTGGCTGGCAACAACCTTTAGAAGTTTAGACGCCAACTAGCCCTAGTAACAGGATTCATGGCACCGTTGCAATGTGAAAAGCTAAAGTTCTGAAGGGAACTAATTAAGTCTCGCAATGCGACTTTCCCCACACTGCATGGTCCATTCTTTTTCCCACTGTTTCCAGAACCCTGGTGAGTTCTTTTAGCTCATCTCTGACCCCTCTCACCCTGGCCACAAACTCTTTGAATCACTTCCCTCTGGAAGGCGACTCCGGACTGTCAAAGCTGCCACAGCCACAGTTTTTATCCACGAGTAGTTGCTCTACTCAACAGCCAACAATCAGGTTTAAACCTGTTCCAGGACATTATTGCCATAGAGGGAGTGCAGAGACGGTTCACCAAACTGATTCCTGGGATGTCAGGACTGTCTTATGAAGAA